>NC_066625.1:73030116-73331945 GCF_025201925.1 Gopherus flavomarginatus
CACCTTTCAAAAATCCTTGGCCTCTGCCAGTGCTTGTTTGTGAGGGGAGAAGGATAGCTCAGTGGTTTGAGCATTGGCCTGCTAAACCCAAGATTGTAAGTTCAATCCTTGAGAGGGCCATCTGGGGCAAAAATCAGTACTTGGTCCTGCTGCTAGTGAAGGCAGGGGGCTGGACTCAACGACCTTTCAAGGTCCCTTCCAGTTCTAGGAGATAGGTATATCTCCAATTATTTTTATAATAAAGCAGAAGTGTTTTAACAATCTCTCTTTAGGTTCTTTGATACACTGATGAAAATTAACCCCTTTAAGGATGGAAAAAGTATAGGACTGCTAGGATGCTGGAAGGTCCTGAATTTGGTAGTTCAATTTTAGCTTAATCTGAGTAAAAATAACTTCTTGTTCTGTGTGGTGTTGTTTCTTTTGTAAGTGACAGACTATAACATATTTATTTCTTCAGAGAACCAGCAAGTTAAATGTGAGCAAAACAAAGCAATCTGAGAACTATTTCAGATACAAGCAAAAAGTGCACCACCTCATTAGTCAGAAATTCTCCTTAATCAGAATGAAAGGTGAGCCACTTGGGTATCCCAATTAAGGTGGATTCAGCAGTATGTTATTTATCAAATGCTTATAAGAAGAAGTTGATAATGGCGTTGAGTTGAGGACGTTTATGCTCGGGGAGGTCCTCCACGAGCTCTTGCATTTCACTACAGTTAGAGTAGTCGTAATTTGGCAACTCTGGGCAGAAGGGTGGCTGATGAGTAAACTTTCCACCCAAAGAGGTCCTGTCTCTTGTGTTCTTTATCCTGCAGTGAGGAGTGGAAATGAGACTGTTTACTGCACTGATTAGCAGCCTCTACTAACAGAAAGCAGGCTTGAGGGTGTGAAAACAAAAATTCCATGCCTTTGGCTGGAACAAAGTATTTTCTGTCAGCTCTTTTGTTAGTGGGTGGTGTCAATGCTGGTGTTTGCCATATTACCTCCACAGGATCCATTATAGCCTCATCCATGGGGAGGGCAATCTTGGTCGATGATGCCGGTTGTAGGATTATGTTGCTTCTCCTGCACCTCACGTAAGGCAATTTCTTGGCTGTTTGCTACTCTTTTGAAGAGTACTTGGAACTGTCATCTGGTGCCATTGGGGTAGACAGCGTCACCGCTTCGTCTGGTTGTGGAAGATGAGTGTGGGGCAGGTGGTGAATCATCCAGGTCTGTCTGTGATAGTATCTCTTCCTCTTCTATCTCTGTCTTGGGGTCAGAGGTTTCTCTGTGTGGTAATGATAGGCGTATTCTGGAACATCTTGTTGCTGGGGAAGGGGGACCAGAATACGGATTCTGGTATGTGGGCCAAGTGGTTGTCCTGCATGCCTGCTTCCTCGCCACTATGTATGGAGAGTGCAGGAGATGAAGGATGTACCATGCTATGTAGCTTGGGGAGTGTTCAGTGACGAGCAGAGGTGACTGTCAGGGCCGACTCCAGCATTTTTGCCGCCCCAAGTGGTGAAGCGGAAAAAAAAAAAAGCCGATCGGTGGCACTTCGGCGGCAGCTCGATCGCGCTGCTTTATTCTTCTGCAGCAATTCAGCGGCGGGTCCTTCGCCCACCTCTCCCTCTTCGGCAGCAGTTCGGTGGCAGCTCAAAGAGGAGGAGAAGGAGTGAGGGACCCACAGCCAAATTGCCGCCGAAGACCCAGATGTGCCACCCCCCCTTTCCATTGGCCGCCCCAAGCACCTGCTTGGTTCGTTGGTGCCTGGAGCTGGCCCTGGTGATTGCGATGCTGAAGAAACTGCTATATCCTCAGTATGCAGGAGTTGCACTGGTCCCACCTTGGGGTTGCGGTCGACCGTTGGGAGTGCTGACTGGTGCTGGGTTTAGCTTATTAGCTGGCATCAAGTCTTGGGTCAGTGCCAGTGGTGGCAACATTGATTGCAGCACTGCTGCCTGTGCCACGCTCTGCACCAGGGTAGTCAGTGCCATGGAGGAGACTTGATGTCTCAACTCTGGTGCTGCACGCTGGGGCTCAGCAGGGGTCCGCTGAGGGACAGAGTCGGAGGAGTCCGGTGCCTCACAAGTGCTCACTCTGGATGAGTGGAGCACTGATGGTAAAGACCTCGCTGGGGAAGCTCTCTTTTTCTGAGACACCCTTGCTGGAGAAGTCAAGGCTCACTTCCTGAGTTTTGGAAGTTGGAGCCTTATCAGAGCTCAGGGATCTTGGTTTATGAGACTCCCCAGAGGACGTCTCTTGTGGAGGTTGGAGGGATTTCTCCAGCAGAAACATTTTCAAGAAGAGACCCCTGTCACTTCTTGCCCTTGTTGTTCAGTTGGTGCAGTTTAAGCATTTCTGGGAGATATGAATCCTGTGGCACCTTATAGACTAACAGACGTTTTGGAGCATGAGCTTTCGTGGGTGAATGCCCACTTCCTCAGATGCATGAGGAAGGAAGTGGGTATTCACCCACGAAAGCTCATGCTCCAAAACGTCTGTTAGTCTATAAGGTGCCACAGGATTCTTTGCTGCTTTTACAGATCCAGACTTGGGAGATATGAGTTTCTCCCAGACAGTGAATGCAGGATGTGTGTCTGTCAGAGACTGGGATTGGTTCACGGCAGGAGTCACACTTTTAAAATCCTGTTGAGCCTGGCATGATGGCAGTTAAGCCTCTCCTGCCTCTGGAGAGATAAGGGTGGGAGTTAATTGTAATGGTAAACTGTAGAAACTGTTCCGAAAGGGAGAGTTAAGCAGAGAAAAAGTCTTCTTTCTTCTTTTTTTTTTTTTGAAGAAAAACCTCTAAGAGGAACTATCGAAATTATGTAACTATGTATAGACTAAGACTAACTAAACAATGTAACTAAGCATAGACTAATAAGAAGTTCCTATGTAACTTTTTTTTTTCTTTCAGAAAGTATCAAAGAAAGCACCGCCGTGGAGCTCCGTCTACATCCGAGGATGGTTGAGAAGGAACTGAGGGGACAGTCAGGGGTGCTGCGCCACAGGAGGTGCCAACAACTGCCTGAGATGACTCCTGTGCGCGCCCTTCCCCCGACTGAGTACTGCTGTGAGAAATCTCCGATCTCTGGCACAGGGACGCACCGACACATAGAGTGGAGCACCCACAGGGACACCACTCGAAGAAGAAATATGAATTCATTGATAGGCAAACAGCACGTTATTGACATTTCTATTTATGCTTTTAACTGAATATTATGACACAATTTCCTCTTACTTTTGATCATGCTAATATCATTGGCTCCATCTCCAATGGCCAAGGTGACTGCCTTCCTGTGCTTCTTAACCAGCTCTACCACTTGTGCTTTTTGACAGGGGGTCACTCGGCAACAAATCACAGTTTGACACATGCAGGCAACTTCCACAAATTCATTCTCTAGATCAGCCTCAAGTGCATGAGCCTGCAATACAAAGTATTCCCTATCAGAGTGCTGGTTCCGTAACTATAATCAACAGACGATGTGATGGGTAGGAAATGAGAATTATTTGCATATAATAAATAAAATAATTTCACAAGTTTTTTTAAACAGCTGAAGCCTTTAGTGGAAGATACGACACATCTCCAGTAAATACAATAAATCAGTCTCATCAGTGTATGCATATAATCCTAACACACAACGCGAGCGAAGCGACATTTTGTTGTAATATACTTGATTTAATTACATGTTCAATACAATATTAACAAAGAGGGAAGAAATAACCTAAAATTGGATAATTACAGTTATTTCAGTCCAGCACTTGACTTTCCAGCTAACTTTATGAGAATTTAAAATGGCCTAATCTAGTGAATCATCAGCTCTGCTGCAAGCGTTTAGTTGCAGATACTCAATGTATCTTTGTAGTTCAGCACCCACGGAGCCTCTTCATAATTCAGACACAGTAAAATGCTGGCAACTATCATTAAATAAAGTCTGACCAAACTCTGTGGTCTGCCTCTCTCCTTTGGATTGACATATAGCTAGTCCAACTGTATGTGGCATGTGAGCAGGGTCACTGGAAAAATGCATAAAATGTTCCCATTTTGACACATATTGTGCGGTTTCATTTACTGTGTGACAATTTTTTCATCAAACTGTAGGAGGGAGAGAAAACCTTTTGAAAGCCCCAGGCAAGAAAAGGACAGGGATCTCTTCAAAATCATGGGAGAGGAAAAACTTCAGGTCACTGGTTTAGATATTATGAAGACTGGGGGCAGGTGGGTGTGGGGGGGGATGCCCCAAGGAATAGGGAAAAGATAGTGCTTTTCTAGATCTTTGAAAAGGCTCAGGGGAAAGGACTGAGGCATGAGCTGGTTGCCTTTTAGATATCTCCAAACAACAAGGGTAACTAGAAATTTTATCTTCTTTCCCAATTCTAATTTTAAACTCTGCCAAAACCAGAAAATAGCCATTGCTCTTCCCATTCCTTTGACTCTCTGATGAGGCTTTCAATTAGGGTGCCACTTAATCCCAGTGATGGTGCTTGCTGGACATTTTCACAACCGAGCTAGTGTCTTATTAGCTAGCAGCTAATTTCTCAAAAGTGAAGCCTGCGCTTTTAACTCTCTTAAGTTAGAGAGTCAGAAGATCATTTTGAACTTGTTCAACATTTTGAACCTGAACTACATTAAAGTAATGTAAGTTTATTCTATTATGACAAGAACCAGATTTCCTAATCAAAGCAAATTGTTTTGGCATCCCTGTAAGATGCTGATATTTAGAAAACCCACTGGAGGTATCTTTGGTGCAGTAATTATTTTAAGGTCAGGTTGTGCTCTCAAACAACAAACATCAGGAAAAAATAACAGCATTACATCTGCCTAATTGCATTCACTTAATTAATTGGCATTGATTTGTGATATTCCCCTCACACAAGTCCTTAAACAATAATAGCAGTGGTCTATGTCTAGTTAAGAAGGGATAAGATAATGTGAACTAGTTCTTACTATGAGGCCTTCTCCACTGTGGCAGTTATTAAAAAAAGCTGTATAGACTTACTCATTTGATTTTTCTTCCATACACATCCAAAAGTTAAGACGTAATTTTTAATTGTTTCTTGCAATTATGTCAGCCTTTGTTTTTAGCTTTCTTATGAAACAGTTTTAGAGTTTGGAGAGAAATCCCTCACTAGAAAACAAAACAGACATTATTTGGGATGGGAAGGAAAGGACAAAACCTGAAAAAACTGACTTACCAGACTATGTCCATTTATGACTAATGCATAATCACCAGTGACAGTTTCTTCCAAGACTGAGCCCTGCTTTGATTCTTGCATTTTTTCACAAAATACATGACCATTGGAAAGGTCTTTGCTTTGTCCAAACAAATGTTCTTTCGCTTTCCTTAAAAGAAAAAAGGAATATGTTATTATTAATTTTAATCAGACAATGATTTAGAGCTAATTTCAGTTCTGCTGTAATTAATACTAGATAAGAGCAACTTTCAGTAGGCAAGAAGGATATTTCTTTTACGTGATGAAGATACTGCAGTGCAGTGGTTCTCAAACTAGAGCCGCCGCTTGTTCAGGGAAAGCCTCTGGAGGGCCAGGCCGGTTTACCTGCCGCGTCCACAGGTTTGGCCGATCACAGCTCCCAGAGGCCACAGTTCGCTGCTCCAGGCCAATGGGGGCTGTGGGAAGTGGCGGTCAGTACATCCCTTGGACCATGCCGCTTCCTGCAGCTCCCATTGGCTTGGAGCAGCGAACTGCAGCCACTGGGAGCTGCGATCAGCCAAACCTGCGGACGCAGCAGGTAAACAAACCTGCCCGCCTGTCAGGGGCTTTCCCTGAACAAGCGGCGGCCCTAGTCTGAGAACCACTGCTGTAGCGTGTTTAAAATCTAAGGAAGTAGGTGGTGTAGGTATGAAGGTAAGACAATATTCCTGAGTGTTTTTAAATAACTTAGACATGCATCCGACGAAATGGGTATTCACCCACGAAAGCTCATGCTCCAATACATCTGTTAGTTTATAAGATGCCAAAGGACTCTTTGCTGCTTTTAAATAACTTAGAACTTAAATAGCAATCTTGATCTGAGTTTGACCGGAGTGATTTATCACTAATTTGGTATAAAGATTTTAAGTGGTGCCGCAGATAGCGATCGTGGCTCTTTTTTTGCTGCCTGGGGCAGCAAAAACCCTGGAACCGGCCCTGCCTCAGATCTGACTGGATTTGACACCAGCTGATCTCTTCAGGAGTTTGTGGCCACTGGTATTCAGGGACAAAACAGCCTTCTTAAATACTGCTTATTTTAAGAGAAGGAAGAAAACATTGAGAGAAAAAGGATTTTAAAACAACAAACAGTTGATACATGTGTCTGTCTTCCCTAAAGCCTTATCATCCAGTGAAAGTTGCCTAGATGGGCCTAACGTTTGCATCTGACTAAGTGGGTATTCACCCATGAAAGCTCATGCTCCAATACCTCTGTTAGTCTATAAAGTGCCACAGGACTCTTTGCTGCTTATTTAGCTTTGAATATTTTTCAATTTTATTTTATTTTTAATATTCACTTGTCTTTTAAATTTAGAAAAATAATACACAGTTGCTCTACAAGAATCTGGTCTGAACAGACCCTTAAACTTTTAAGAAGTTCCGATCATATCACAATGTTTACTATGACACATGACACCTATGTTCATTTTTTGAAAAAAATTTCAATTATTGGTTCAGTGAATAAGTTGTTTTCTAAACAAGGGGCAGCTTCTGTATAAAATACCAAAATAAATATGCTGCTCACCAGAGTCCAGGATTTCTTATTTATTTACGTCTGCAGTAAAAGATAGCATACTTTTACTTAAAATACCCATATCTAGTCTGTATTTGCAGGATATCATGGTGCTATATGCCTAATTCCAGAACAACATGTCTACTATGCAATGGAGACCAGGAGTACCACAGCAGTGATGCAGTTGGTCTCCTGGGAAAGAGTGTTGTCTCTGTTCTTTGAAGGCCACCTATGTGGTTGATCTGGAAATGGCACAGAAACAACCAGTGCATTCCACCCCAAAATCACAATAAGGGTAAAGTCAAGATGCTTTACATGGGAAATAAAAGATGACACCAGAAAGAAACAATAGATAATTAAGCATGTTGTGAGAGAAGAGGAACTGGTACTAAAGAAGCCACTAATAAAAAGTCTGAGGGGGGAAGAAAAACTTGCATACTGCCACAAACTTGAATTCAGAAAATATACATATTAAATAATGTATTTTGTTACCCATTTTCTGTCTTACTGAAGATGTGTCTTACTAACTTTGATCTAAGCATCATCTTCTATTGGATCCCACACTGAAATCAAACCACAGTGTTTACAAAATCACCATATATAGCCATGGAAATGACTGCAATATCATAAATTCAGTATGAAAAACTTCAGTGGAGGGAGAAATTTTAAAACTCTTAAGTTCCTTTGGCTTGGGAGAATCAGACAGTTTGTTTCAGAACATCAAATCAGGAAATACCCACTATCTACACTAAGAGTTAAAAGTTGGAGGCAACGGCCACTTGTTCTATTAGAAAGTTTATATAGATAATTCTCTCCATTCTCTAAACATATATTTTAGCTTCAGTGACACAATATACTGTGCATGCAGACTTTCTAGATGTCTTTCCCAGAAACAAATATGAGTATTTGTGGGTTTCCTGTTTAATTAAGTCCTTTCCCAGTCTGTACTACTGACTCAATTTCTGCTTTCCTTCATCAGTAGCCTATTCCCAAAGGGGTAAAATGCAAGCCAGGATTTACTTGTATTCAGTGATGCCCTCAGTCAGACATGTGGTGGAATTCATATCGGTTCACATATCCAAGGGCAGCATTGCCTTTTGCCAACTAAAGCTTTTCTTCTACACCATTTGATAACTGGAATCACATATGGATATATAGTTATTTACATTGCACAATGCAACTACATCACCCAACTCTTTGACAATCTTTTGACTATGCAAACCATGGTACACATTTGTACCTCATTTCTGCCTATCTTCCATGTTTCCAAGATTTTTTTTAAAAGGAAGAATCATTTACTCTGTTTCACCATGTCCATATTTGGTTCCCACACTGCTTTCTTGCTTGAACCCTGGCCTAATGCTCTATGAGTGATTTTCACCCCCGACCCCTGCGCCAAGCTCGACAATTCATACCCAAATTAATTCCTACATAAATAGTTTATGAAAAAATAGAACCCATGTTAATATAACTCATTTTCATTGAATAAAGGCCATATATAAAGTATAATGCTTAACCAAAATACACAAATCACAAAAGGCTAAAAAAAAAAGTGTTTGTTTACTTAAACAGTTGTATTATGTAGTTTCCCATTATTCAGATTGAAGATATATTAGTTATAGGAATAGGCTGGGACTGAAATGCCCAAACCACTTGGCTGGTGCTAAAATACCAAGGGATAATTAGGTAAACTGATGCCTTGTTTGTCTGATACCCAAAATAGGCAAGAATTTTATGTCCATGGTAATTACAGAAAAAATTAGAAATTGCTATGTTTGGCTCTAGTGCAAGTAGAAAAAAAATACATAGAAATGCAAAAGAGATACAAATAGGACTGAGAAGGAACAAAACTCTAAACTTCACTGAGGAAAAGTAGAAGGGAGAGAAAGGCATGGCCTACAGATCTTTAAACACATCTATTCAGTACGCTGTCTGGAAAAGGTGGAAGGATGCTGCTGCCTGTAATGCATTTTCCATATTCTAGTGAAATTATAATAAAACACTGTAGAAAGTTTGATACCATGGCATGCTTCCAGTGCTACTGACCAATACTTAAATACATGTGCAACTTGTTTCTGTATTAAAAAAAAGAAAAAAGAAAAGGAAAGGCTCTCCTCCTGCAGAAGAGTAAGAACTGAAAGGGTCAGGATGGTATTATGTTGGCATACTGTCTGTGTATTTCCCAACTGTGCTGTGAGTGGTAATAATTTATTCTATTCCAAGGAAGGAAATTTACATAAATTTCCAACAATAAAAATCATAATGCCAGCTATGTGTATCATTCAGAAGTCCCAGCTACCACACTGAGAGAGGAGATAAACGTGTGTGGGTTAGGCTAAAAGGGGTAAAAAACACAGGTGATGTCGTGCTGGGAGTCTACTACAGGCCACCTAATCAGGTGGAAGAGGTGGATGAGGCTTTTTTCAAACAACTAACAAAATCATCCAAAGCCCAAGATTTGGTGGTGACGGGGGACTTCAACTATCCAGACATATGTTGGGAAAATAACACCGCGGGGCACAGACTATCCAATAAGTTCCTGGACTGCATTGCAGACAACTTTTTATTTCAGAAAGTTGAAAAAGCTACTAGGGGGGAAGCTGTTCTAGACTTGATTTTAACAAATAGGGAGGAACTTGTTGAGAATTTGAAAGCAGAAGGAAGCTTGGGTGAAAGTGATCATGAAATCATAGAATTTGCAATTCTAAGGAAGGGTAGAAGGGAGTACAGCAGAATAGAGACAATGGATTTCAGGAAGGCGGGTTTTGGTAAGCTCAGAGAGCTGATAGGTAAGGTCCCATGGGAATTAAGACTGAGGGGAAAAACAACTGAGGAAAGTTGGCAGCTTTTCAAAGGGACACTATTAAGGGCCCAAAAGCAAGTTATTCCGATGGTTAGGAAAGATAGAAAATGTGGCAAAAGACCACCTTGGCTTACCCTTGAGATCTTGCGTGACCTACAAAATAAAAAGGCGTCATATAAAAAATGGAAACTAGGTCAGATCACGAAGGATGAATATAGGCAAATAACACAGGAATGCAGAGGCAAGATTAGAAAAGCAAAGGCACAAAATGAACTCAAACTAGCTATGGGAATAAAGGGAAACAAGGAGACTTTTTATCAATACATTAGAAGCAAGAGGAAGACTGAGGACAGGGTAGGCCCACTGCTCAATGAGGAGGGGGAAACAGTAACGGGAGACTTGGAAATGGCAGAGATGCTTAATGACTTCTTTGTTTCAGTCTTCACTGAGAAGTCTGAAGGAATGTCTAGTATAGTGAATGCTTACGGGAAGAGGGTAGGTTTAGAAGAGAAAATAAGGAAAGAGCAAGTAAAAAATCACTTAGAAAAGTTAGATGCCTGCAAGTCACCAGGGCCTGATGAAATGCATCCTAGAATACTCAAGGAGTTAATAGAAGAGGTATCTGAGCCTCTAGCTATTATCTTTGGGAAATCATAGGAGACGGGGGAGATTCCAGAAGACTGGAAGGGGGCAAATATAGTGCCCATCTATAAAAAGGGAAATAAAAACAACCCAGGAAACTACGGACCAGTTAGTTTAACTTCTGTGCCAGGGAAGATAATGGAGCAGGTAGTCAAAGAAATCATCTGCAAACACTTGGAAGGTGGTAAGGTGATAGGGAATAGCCAGCATGGATTTGTAAAGAACAAATCGTGTCAAACTAATCTGATAGCGTTCTTTGATAGGATAACGAGCCTTGTGGATAAGGGAGAAGCGGTGGATGTGATATACCTAGACTTTAGTAAGGCATTTGATACAGTCTCGCATGATATTCTTATAGATAAACTAGGAAAGTACAATTTAGATGGGGCTACTATAAGGTGGGTGCATAACTGGCTGGATAACCGTACTCAGAGAGTAGTTGTTAATGGCTCCCAATCCTGCTGGAAAGGTATAACAAGTGGGGTTCCGCAGGGGTCTGTTTTGGGACCGGTTCTGTTCAATATCTTCATCAACGATTTAGATGTTGGCATAGAAAGTACGCTTATTAAGTTTGCGGACGATACCAAACTGGGAGGGATTGCAACTGCTTTGGAGGACAGGGTCAAAATTCAAAATGATCTGGACAAATTGGAGAAATGGTCTGAGGTAAACAGGATGAAGTTCAATAAAGATAAATGCAAAGTGCTCCACCTAGGAAGGAACAATCAGTTTCACACATACAGAATGGGAAGAGACTGTCTAGGAAGGAGTATGGCAGAAAGAGATCTAGGGGTCATAGTAGACCACAAGCTTAATATGAGTCAACAGTGTGATACTGTTGCAAAAAAAGGAAACATGATTCTGGGATGCATTAACAGGTGTGTTGTAAACAAGACATGAGAAGTCATTCTTCCGCTTTACTCTGCGCTGGTTAGGCCTCAACTGGAGTATTGTGTCCAGTTCTGGGCACCCCATTTCAAGAAAGATGTGGAGAAATTGGAGAGGGTCCAGAGAAGAGCAACAAGAATGATTAAAGGTCTTGAGAACATGACCTATGAAGGAAGGCTGAAGGAATTGGGTTTGTTTAGTTTGGAAAAGAGAAGACTGAGAGGGGACATGATAGCAGTTTTCAGGTATCTAAAAGGGTGTCATCAGGAGGAGGGAGAAAACTTGTTCACCTTAGCCTCCAATGATAGAACAAGAAGCAATGGGCTTAAACTGCAGCAAGGGAGATTTAGGTTGGACATTAGGAAAAAGTTCCTAACTGTCAGGGTAGTTAAACACTGGAATAGATTGCCTAGGGAAGTTGTGGAATCTCCATCTCTGGAGATATTTAAGAGTAGGTTAGATAAATGTCTATTAGGGATGGTCTAGACAGTATTTGGTCCTGCCATGAGGGCAGGGGACTGGACTCGATGACCTCTCGAGGTCCCTTCCAGTCCTAGAGTCTATGAGTCTATGAGTCTATGAGTGAGAGAGAAAGAAACAGAGGTTGAGATCTATGCCCATGTCAGCACTATTTCTAATAGTAATTATTCTCCAAATTAGAAACTGCTGACATTTCTTCTGCCAGATGAAGTGATAATGGCGTTTGTTCTAACCTCTCCACACTTAAGCATAAAGTGACATGGAAGGCAGCAGTGGGAGTGAGACATGACCAGGAGCGGTGCCAGGGTTTCTGACGCCCTAGGTGGATGGCCATTTCGCCTCCCCCCGTGGCTCTGGTGGACCTACCACAGTCATGCTGGCGGACAGTCCGCTGCTGGAAAGGCTCTGGTGGAGCTGCCGCAGTCATGCCGGCAGGCGGTCCGCTGGCCTATTGGCTCCGGTGGACCTGTTGCAGGCATGACTGCGGTAGGTCCACCGGAGCCTTTAGACCAGCACACCGTCCACCGAAATGACTGCGGCAGCTCCACCGGAGCCTTTCCAGCAGCGGACCATCTGCCGGCATGACAGCAGTAGGTCCACTGGACCTGCATGCCGCCCCCTCAGCAAAACAGCACCTCCCCAAAATTCTGGCGCCCTAGGCCATTGTATAGGTCACCTAAATGGTAGCGCCGGCCCTGGTCACGACTACAGAACTCATGACTATGCATATGCAATGATCCTATCACCCATGCAGAGTGGGAGCCAACCAGTATTCTAGTTTGCAGTCTGGAGCAGTGGCCTCAAGTCGCTGGTTTGTTGCCTTCAGACAAGCAAGATGACACACTTTTATGCCAGCTGACAGAACTTTAACAGATGGAATCTTAAGGAAAGGTTTGTAGTATGATAGGGAGAGAGAGTCTAATTGGAGTAACAACAAGGAGTCCGGTGGCACCTTAAAGACTAACGGATTCATTTGGGATAAATCCGTTAGTCTTTAAGGTGCCACCGGACTCCTTATTCTTTTTGTGGATACAGACTAACACGGCTACCTCCTGACAACTGGAGTATTTTGTGTGCAAGGAAGAAAATAAGATAATATATTTTAAATGTTTTTTTACCTGAGTTCTTCACGCACTTCCATTACCGTGTGACCAGTCACTATGAAAATCTCATTCATGGTGTCAGTGAGCATATGGCAGGAATAACCAATGTTCATGGCAGTTTCTGAGAGACAATAATGTCAGTTTTGCTTAGGATGGTTGTAGTTAAAATCATTACTTATTTACTTTGTAATGTCAACAGAGCATATTGAAAGTACAGTACTATCATAATGAGAGTAATTCTCTAACATAATTACTGGGTTTGATATAAATGTATTACTAAAAATGAACCTTCCTCTGAGCTATATTTTATGGTTATTATTTATAGTGAAGTAGTACTCAGAGTCCAACTGAGATCAAAGCCCTATTGTTCTGGACACTGTTCAAACACATACCAAAAAAGCGAAGGAGTTTCTAAATAGACCAGCCAGACAAAGTGGGAAGGGAAATTGAGGCACAAAAAAACCCAACACTTGCCCAAGGTCAAATGGATGATCAGTGGAAAAAAGCAGGGATTAGAACCCAAGTATCCTAACTCCTAATACAGTGCCCTATCTGCTATATCACACTGCCTTCTATATGAGGAGTAACCCATAGACAGTCACCCTTGTGCACTAGGAAAAAAAGGAGAGATTAAACCCTTATAGGGTCATCATTAGAAAAAAACTGTAAATGCTATTTAACTATATTTTTGTAGAGTTGTTTTTGAGATTCAAATGCTCAAGTACGCATGTGCCATTTGAGAGCTTTTTTCTCTCCACTGTGCACCTGTGGCGAGTGCCATATCCAAAGAATTTAGGACCCAAAATCATGCTGTGATATTAACTGAAAATATTATGCATACTGTGCTGCTGAACCTCAATCCACAAATACCAAAACAATTGGTAGAACCTTTTAGATGGTTTTACAAGACACTATTTGTATTCATTGTTCCATACATGACCCCCATCCAGGATCCTGCCCACTGCCCAAACAAATACTAAGGTCATGTGGAGAGAATCCTGCCTCCAAAGCCATCAGCTATAGTATACCTTGCTGGCGATGCTCTCCTCTGCCAGGGTGTAGGGTGTTCACCACAAGATTCAACAGTCACACCTCTGCTGTCCTCCTCGCATGCTCATGCACAACTCAATGTTACCCTCATTGCTCTGCCTTAATGTGCATCAAACCCCTCAGAGCTGCGCTTTATTAATAATTTATAAATGTTAAATAATAATAATGTTCATGGAAATGTGCTCCCTGCACTCCATGCAAGGGAACTGTAGAAATCTCACTGCATTTAGGGTTTTCTATCACCCCACCCTACCCACTTACTCCCAAAATTACACAGTATTAATGAATTACCTTGCTTGTCTCCTGTTAGAACCCAGATCTTAATGTTAGCTAGTGATAAACTGTCAATTGTTTCTGTAACTCCTTCTTGTAACTTGTCTTCTACAGCAGTAGCACCTAGTAACTTTGTAAGGAAGCAGAACATTTAAGTGACTTTTTACAAACACTGCAAATTCACTTAGTTAAACTAAGAGATCTGGGAAATATAAACAGGATAAACTACATAGTTTTAAACATCTACACATAGATAATATCAAGTCGAGTCAAACATTAATACAATATACTACCCTTGATCTACATTCACAGCTTCCACTGAGAGCAATGCAAATTTCCCCAAGTCTCAAAGGCAGTCTACAGTCTAATTTGCATCAAGAACTACATAACACATAATTTCATGGCAATCTTGGCTGGGGATCCCCTGGTTTTGGGGGTGCCTCAAGCCCTTTTCTTGTCCAACAGGATGGCAGCAGCAGATCTAGAATCATTATTTTCTAGGTTGTAGTTTCTGTGTCAGCTCTTTTAATATGACTGTATCTCCATATCAGTCTCAGCCAAAGGCATCCTTATGGGGAAAAAACAAGGATGAAACTGAAGGCATGGGTATATGTCACAATGGGACATAATGTGAATTGTAGTTTACGTGTTGCCTCTTTAACATAATCTGCAGAGACCAGAAGTTGAAATATCAATATTCAGTCAAGGCAACAAAGAGTGCAGAATTTCAAAGGAATTGGGAAAACTCAGCTGGGGGTTCAGAAGCAGGGCCAAATATGGCCCTCAGATACATATAGTCAACTCACATTGACTACAATGGGAGTTGTAAGTGCACATCCAAGAGTAGGTTTTGGCCTTTACAGAGAGAGGAATTGGAAAGAGCAGGCATGGGAGAGGAAGAGCTATCTGAGTGGTCAGAGGAAGGGAATCACCATCACTTATAGAGTAAAGGCAAGAGTAAGTTTTAAAAAATTCTATTTTAATTGTATATATTACATACTGAAAGTCGGCTTTCTGATTACAAAGCAGCATGGATGGTCTTTTCTGAAATGGAACTTGCATGTGACTTGATGAGAGTTTTAGGGGAAAGAAAATGGCTGCTTTCTTAAATTAAAAAAAAAATCAGGTTAATTTGTATTTAAAACGAGTCAGTTAATCATGGGGAAGAATTCCCTCAATGGTTGCCTTGAATATCTTAAAGCCAAACCACAACTGGCCTAGACATTCATTAGCATCCTTCTAAACAAAGAGGGGCATTGACTGAATGTGAACATATATAAAGACTATAGCAGTCTTGCTTGTAGCACACCATCAGGAACATAAGAGCATATAAAAGTATCAATCTATAACACAGCAATACTTTGCAAATATGCTTTTCCTGTGGTACGTCTCTCAGAATATACCATCATGTCTTTTTCAATCTCTTCATATGCTGCAGCAAGATGTTCATTCCTGCTATCAAGTGAAGTGTTTTCCTCCTGAAGTATTTTAAACCACTCTTTAAAGTGCTCTTCAGTCAAGCTTTTGTATGCAAGGGCTAAGGTCCGAAGGCCTTCTCCAGCAAACTCCTGTCACATAAAAACAAAAGATAAGCAGTATCTATCAGAACAATATGAACTAAATTAGTCATAACCAGATTATATTAATTTCCCACTCTGTTAACATCTTTCTTGATTATGGAGTCAATAAGCAAGGGTACTGTAAGATACCACTGAAATTAAATTCTCATAAACCTTGTTTCTGGGGGATTTAAACTCCTCAGGTTTCTTTTACTTCGAGGTAAGGTTGTGGGCACATTTTCTCCTTATAGCTAGATTTTGTTCTTTAAAAAAATAACTTGAATGATTTGTGGCAACTTCTATATAAACACAAATATTCTAACAAGAATCTAAAAAATCGATCAATGTTAATAAGTGAAATGTTGCAGTCAGACAGAGCTGAATGTGAATTGGTACCTAGGTGTTAAACAGATGAAAGTTTTAACCTTGAAAGGCAGCTAACGTACCCAGACTACTCTCTTTAGTACAATTAACTAAAATACTTAGTATACTTTTGGTGCTACCACGTATAAACAACAAATAATAAGTTCATTGTGAACATTATCACTAATCCATCATCTTAAAAGCATAATACCCATCTACCTAGGATGGTATCAGTGGAAGAACTGTAAGAAGCTGGACCAGATAATAGGAGTAGAAATGTCTCAAGAAGTATGTGAATCACAATAGTTCTATGACATGGTATCATGGCCTAAGGTGCAACCTATCTGTTATGCTAACAATAAAGGCTTTAGAGTGAATGGGAGCTGTGGCTGCACCACATCTCTGATAATCAGCATCCAAATTTGAAACCACTGGTCAACACACACAGATATGTATACACACGTTAACAGGTTAGGCCCTTCAACCTAATCATAGAGAGAAACAGATCTAAAGCAGACACCCCAACACTTAAAAGTGGTGAAAACTAACATAATCTGATATGTTGGTAGCTCATGCTAATTAATATAGATTCTGATCCTGCATTAGGATTGCCTGGTGCAGACTCCTGTGCTCATGCAGAATCCCACAGACAACCCGTTATTTCTTTAATATAAAAGTAATTGCATACGTGATGTTATTCAAAATGTACACATTCTTACAGATTGCACTGCATATTAGATACCTTTATTATCCAAAATATATTCCCCCCTTTATATCTTAGAATTTCAATGACTGACTTTTTTCAAAGTCAAACAACTATCATGAGCAATTTTACTGTTAAAAACCAAAAACATTTCAGGAATTGTCTTTGACTCTGCAGCTCATCTCAACAAATCAGATGGTTTACAATGCTTCACTAACAACATTTTTTTCATCTTCAATGAATATTTGAACATTCCCTCTTCTATTATACAGCTATTACAATTAATATATAAACAGGGATTATAAAACTCAGAATGTAATGGCTTGAAAAAACAATGAGGCTTTGGAATTAAATTAATATAATGGAAAGGGGAAATTAGACTGATGTTAAAAAAAACATAATACATCAATATATAAGTACGTATTCCCTTAACTTTACTAGGCAAGTATGAAAAATTCAAGGTCTTTGCATTTGAGCAACTGCAAAGATCAGATGTGTACGATTCCAGCCTTGCTTTCATAAAAAACATGTTGGCCTTCTGGAAAACATTAAAAGAAAGCCAAGAAAGCTCTATTACAGAGACGAAAACAATAGTTATGTTTGTAACCAATATTGCTAAACCATCATACTGTATACTTAATGTCAAAGGAGTATTTTTTTTAAAGACTCATGGAATGGTTTGTATTAAATGTGGACACTTACAAAGAACATGAATTCTAAAAAAATAAATGAAGGAAATGAGGGCTTTATAGAGTTTCCTTTAAAGTTCACATTAGGTTAGACCCTCAAACTGAATAGAAGAGATCTATTTTCTTTAACACCATATTACCAAACTGGATACTTTGTATCCACATCCACAGATTCCCACTGGCTTTTCACAAGGGACTCTAAGGACTTATAATGATACCTTACAAACATTGTAAATATATCAGCTGTTTCAGGAGTTAACAGTGACCCAAAAAAGCTCTGTCATTTAACTGAATTTAGCTCTTTGGTCAGCCAAGGTGAGGCTGAAGTTTAAGAAATTCTGGCTCATTTCAGAGCAGAAGGCCTATTAAGGTATTGATTAAGAAAAGCATCTATATTTAGGAAAGTACTTAAGCACATGTTTAACTCTAAACTTAAGGCCCTACACGCATGCTTAATGGTAAGTGTGTGTTTAAGCGCTTTTCTGAATCAGTGCACATACCTCAAGATGATCTGATGTCAAATACATTAATTCTTCATTGGAGGGATGAAGCCTCTCAAATAAAACAGTATCTGCTCCCTTGCAATAAAGTTTTATCTGCCCATCTGGGGTTTGAACTGAAAAAGAAAAGAGAAGTAGAAATTAAGACTGAAATCACTGCTTTTCTTTCATTTTCTTCAAATGTTTATTTGACCTACCAGGTCTAGTTAGATGTGTTCTGTACATATCAATAAAAGTACAGCAGTCAGCACACAGAAAACAATCCCATCACCCAGTTAGGTACAGCTTACGTACACTTTAAAAATGAACATAACACATATTGATAAATTTTTCAGCTAGAGATAGGGCAAAAACTGGAACCTCTCAAATCTGAACCCCTTTGAATTTCAGAGGGATGGGACAGGTACAAGTCCCTGGATCTGAAACCTCTCCATCAGTGTTGCTTGTGAATTAGATTTTTCTGTTTCTGCATCAGCTGTGGCCCAAAGTCTCACAACAGCAGCTGGACTTGCAAAACTCCAACATTTGGAGCTAGTATATCATAAAAGACATTTGCAAGATTTTGCTACCATCAAATCTGACTCTGAACCTTACCCCTAATTAAATCTCAAATCCAAACCTTGAACTTTAGTCTAACTAATATACATCTAAATCCAAATTCTGACATTCTCTGCCTATCTGTAGTTACTATACACATTCCTTCTCCCAAAAAGTCTCCATAGAATCATAGAGAGGAAGGACTGGAAGGGACTTCAGTAGGATATCTAGTCCAGTCCCCTGCACTGAGGCAGGGCTAAATATTATCTAGACCAGTTTTTCCCAAACTTGGGATGCTGCTTGCGTAGGGAAAGCCTCTGGATGGCCGGGCTGGTTTGTTTACCTGCCGCGTCCGCATGTCCGGCCGATTGCGGCTCCCACTGGCTGCGGTTCGCTGCTCCAGGACAATGGGAGCTGCTGGAAGTGGCAGGGGTCGAGAAACATACTGGCCGCCACTTCTAGCAACTCTCATTGGCCTGGAGCAGCGAACCGAGGCCAGTGGGAGCCGCAATCGGCCAGACCTGCGGACGCGGCAGGTAAACAAACCGGCCCGGCCTGCCAGGGGCTTTCTCTAAATAAGCGACGTCCCAAGTTTGGGAAACACTGATCTAGACCATTCCTGTAACGGTGTTTGTCTAACTTCTTCTTAAAAACCTCCAATTATAGAGATTCCACAATCTCCCTAGGCAATTTGTTCCAGTGTTTAATTACCTTTACAGTTAGGCAGTTTTTCCTAATGTCTTACCTAAATCTCCCTTCCTGCAATTTAAGCCCATTATTTCTTGTCCTGTCCTCAGTGGTTAAAGAGAACAATTCCTCACCCTCTTCTTTATAACAATCTTTTACATACTTGTGTCCATCCCTAATGCAGGTTCGGTGAATTTTTTAATCGAGAGAGGAAAATTAAAATCAGACAAATGTAAACTTCAAAACATCGCGTGGCCGTTTATTAACAGGGAGAAAAATCACAACTTGGGCTGGGGAGGAGCACTTTTACCAACTAACAGTACTATTGGAACAAGAAATCTTCACACAACCTGAAGCAATCTATTTACATTCATCAACAAGGAACCAAATAATTCAAAATTATCTGCTCTTTAAAAAAGGTAAACGAATAACCAAATAAAATAAACTGTGTGCACACTAACCAAATACTACTATTAAATACACCAATTAACTTCAATAGCAGTTATTACAAAAACTCAGTTTTTACATACCATATATACACAACTTTACATCAGATAACAATATATGCAATTCTGTACCAAATAAGAGAGGGGGAAAAGAGAAGAGGCTAAGCAAAGCACAGAAAGAAAGATTAGAAAGCAAGTACCATATTCCAGATGCAGCTGACCAGCAGAGCAGACACCAGAAGCATACCGAATCCGTAGAAGATAACGTTGAAAAAGCAATAAAACGACACGTCCCGAGCCGGTTATATCCGGAGGAGACCCCTGGCCGAAGGGTTGCTCAGGTCCTTCAGTCAGTATGTGGATACTCCTGCAGATCTCGGCATGAGGCATGGTTTTATTCAAAGGCCCTTTTACACTTGTCAGGATCTGATTGGTCCCTAGCTCCTACGCCCTCCAGGTTCCGAGCTGTTGCCCCCTATGTAGATAGAATTTGCACACGGCACACTAGAAGCTGCTAGAAGCTGCACCCAGCACACTAGCATGGTTTTGCACACAACCCTAATCTGACCGTTTGACCTGAACTACGATTGGTCAGATTGGATCCCTTTGTCCACGGCACGCTGGTGTTATGCACACAGCACTAACCTGACCCCTGGGTTACCAGGCAGAAGAGCAGGAGACTGCACACAGCACCAGCCTGACCCCTAGGTGACCAGGAAAAAGAGTGGGAAAATGCACACGGCACTCTAATGTTGCACACCGCACCACGGTGTTGCACACAGTACCAGTGTGACCTTTGGATGACCGACAATTGGCCATACAGACACCATGTTGGAATAAAGACCTTAGGGCTGCGACAACTTGAAGACTGTTATCACATCTTCCCTGAGTCTTCTCTTCTCCAGATTACACAAACCCACTTTTTCAATCTTTCCTCCTATATCATGTTTTCTAGATCCGGAAACAATTTTTTGCTCTCCTCTGGACTTCCTCCAATTTGGCCACATCTTTCCTGAAGTGTTGAGCACAGAACTGGACACAATACTCCTTATCAGCCTTACCTTTGCTGAGTACAGCAGAAGAATTATTTCTCATGTCTTGCTTACAACACTCTTGATAGTACATCCCAGAATGATGTTAACATTTTTTCCCCCAGTAGTATTATAATGTTGACTCATATTTCGTCTGTGATCCACTATAACCTTTAGATTCTTTTCTGCAGTACTCCTTCCTTGGCTGTCATTTCCCATTTTGTATTCATGTAATTGATTAGTCCTTACCAAGTGCAGTACTTTGCATTTGTCCCTATTGAATTTCATCCTATTTATATCAGACCATTTCTCCAGTTTGTCAAGATGATTTTGAATTAGAACTCTGTCCTCCAAACCATTTGCAACCTCTCCCAGCTTGATATTGTCCACAAACTTTATAAGTGCACGCTCAATTCCATTATCCAACTCATTTATGAGGATTCCCTTAATTCCTTTCACAAGTACGGGTATTTGTCTTTTTCTTTTCTAATGACACAGGTGAGACAATTCCTTCTGCACCATCTCAGTTTGTTTCTATTGGAATGAAGTACCATAACATGAACATCACTTTACAGCACAGAACACTTGAGGAAAATGCCAGATAGCAAATAGTATTATGAAGGGTACTCAGGAAGAGAATACTGTGTAATCTCAGGGCATAGCTTCTGAGAGCATGCACAGCTGTATTAATGAGAGCTGGAAGGGTTCCAGAGGGGGACTGATCAATTGTTGGTGATGGTTTTCTGCCTCAGAAAAGAACCAGATTTATGCCAGAATACACTTGTGAGCACCTTGAGCCATTAAAAACCAGGCATTTTATAAATATATTATGGTGGATACAGAATCAGCTTGAGTTTTATACATTTTTAAAGTATGTGCAACACCTACTTACTGTTGTCATTTGCACCACATAAAGTTACTAACCAGTAAAAAATGCTTAGCTTGACTAGAGAGGAGTAAGTCTTGAGCAAGTTCAAGGTGGCCAAAGTTTCCCACTGGACAATATAGCAGGAGTGATTTGTACAAATTAACAGTTGCATTATGGTACACACAATAGTTGAATTATTTCTACTATACGCCTAATATTTACATTGCCGTCCACAAATACCATCAAACTATCATTTTAAAAGAAGTTTTTTCTGTATAACATAGCTTTTGTGCTGTCTCTGCCCAGAGAATGTATTTTTAAAAATAGTTTAAGGTTAATCAGACAAACTGTTTTTGAGTTACAAGGCTTTTAAAAAAAGGTAGTTTTCACTTTTTAAAATCTGTTCTATAGAAACTTTTTGGGGCACTCATAACTCAGATATCTTGCAGTAAAAACTTCAAACTTGCTTTATCCTCTAATCCTCAGTGAGAACTAGTGTATAATGATATGTTTACCAAGTTGGAATGCAAGATATTTTAGTTACTACTTTTATTTTCCATATGTGTTTTAATTTCTATGAGAGAATCTGGGAATTTCACAAGCTCCACTTAATTTAAGCAAGCGCTCTCTTGCCTTCTCTCTCTCTCATATTAAAAAAATTTCCAGCCTTTTTCATGTGAAAACCTAATTAATAGGTTTGCAAGTTTTGGTGATTTTTTCTTTAAAAATAGATTGATTTCTTAATAGTGCTTTATTTCAGATCCCTGGCTAATAAGTGGAAGGCTAGCAGAGATGTAAAGTACAGTTGGAGTTGGAATGAGAGTAGATCAGAAAAAATTCAATGAAACATTTTTGTGTATATTTGCAGATTCATCAAAATTGAAACATTTTACAGAACATAAGAATGGCCGTACCGGGTCAGACCAAAGGTCCATTTAGCCCAGTATCTGTCTGCCGACAGTGGTCAATGCCAGGTGCCCCAGAGGGAGTGAAGCTAACAGGCAATGATCAAGTGATCTCTCTTCTGCCATCTATCTCCATCCTCTGATGAACAGAGGCTAGGGACACCATTCTTTACCCCTCCTGGCTAATAGCCATTTATGGACTTAGCCACCATGAATTTATCCAGTTCCCTTTTAAACATTGTTATAGTCCCAGCCTTCACAACCTCCTCAGGTAAGAAGTTCCACAAGTTGACTGTGCGCTGTGTGAAGAACAACTTCCTTTTATTTGTTTTAAACCTGCTACCTATTAATTTCATTTGGTGACCCCTAGTTCTTGTATTATGGGAATAAGTAAATAAATTTTCCTTATCCACTTTCTCTATATCACTCTATATACCTCTATCATATCCCCCCTTAGTCTCCTCTTTTCCAAGCTGAAGAGGCCTAGCCTCTTTAATCTTTTCTCGCATGGGACCCTCTCCAAACCCCTAATCATTTTAGTTGCCCTTTTCTGAACCTTTTCTAGTGCTAGAATATCTTTTTTGAGGTGAGGAGACCACATCTGTACACAGTATTCGAGATGTGGGCGTACCATGGATTTATATAAGGGCAATAATATATTCTCAGTCTTATTCTCTATCCCCTTTTTAATGATTCCTAACATTCTGTTTGCTTTTTTGACCGCCTCTGCGCACTGCGTGGACATCTTCAGAGAACTATCCATGACGACACCAAGATCTCGAGCAGTTCAGTCCACATGCTCAGGGTTTAGCTGATCGCCATATTTGGGGTCGGGAAGGAATTTTCCTCCAGGGCAGATTGGCAGGGGCCCTGGAGGTTTTTCGCCTTCCCCTGCAGCGTGGGGCATGGGTCGCTTGCTGGTGGATTCTCTGCAGCCTGAGGTCTTCAAACCAATTTTGAGGATTTCAATAACTCAGTTCTGGGTTAGGGGTTGTTATAAAAGTGGATGGGTAGGGTTCTGTGGCCTGCCTTGTGCAGGAGGTCAGACTAGATGATCATATTGGTCCCTTCTGACCTATGAGTCTATGAGTCTATGAGTATCATCTGCAAACTTTGCCACCTCACTGTTTACCCCTTTCTCCAGATCATTTATGAATAAATTGAATAGGATTGGTCCTAGGACTGACCCTTGTGGAACACCACTAGTTACCCCTCTCCATTCTGAGAATTTACCATTAATTCCTACTCTCTGTTCCCTGTCTTTTAACCAGTTCTCAATCCATGAAAGGACCTTCCCTTTTACCCCATGACAGCTTAATTTACGTAAGAGCCTTTGGTGAGGGACCTTGTCAAAGGCTTTCTGGAAATCTAAGTACGCTATGTCCACTGGATCCCCCTTGTCCACATATTTGTTGATCCCTTCAAAGAACTCTAATAGATTAGTAAGATAAAATTTCCCTTTATAGAAACCATGTTGACTATTGCTCAACAGTTTATGTTGTGTCAATTTTGGTGAAACTATGAAGGAAACCAGGCAGGGCTCCAATGCAGCCTGCCTGGTTTCCTGCCTGCTTTTCCATCTGCCTGGTGGCATACCGAGAACCCTGGCTCTCAGGCTTACACCTCCTTGACAGCCTAGGCTCCTATGGTCCACCAGCTCCAAAGCAGCCCACCAGACAAAGTGCCCCACAGCCCATTCCAGAAGAATTTCAAAATGTTTGGATTTTTTTCCAAATTGGAACCAAATAAAATTTTGAAATGTCAAAATCCTCCACAAAATGGAATTACTGTTCCCCACCCAGCTCTAGTTGGAACCTCAGTTGTGAGGAAGTAACTGCTTCTTGTTATTTAGCAGGCTCCAGTTTGTGCAGCTCCTTTCTCAGTCAATGGGGTTCAACGTGGGAAGTAGCTTTCAGAAGAGATTAAACCAAACCAAAGCTTATTTTTCACCATGTCTTCTATTACCCTCATTTTTGCTTTTCTTCCATTCTCTATCCCTATTCTTCTCTCCTTTCATTTTCCTTCATCGTCTTTTTCATCTGTCACCTGGACATCCTCCCATATTTGTCTCCTTCACCTTTTTCTCTCCGTCGTAAGTTAAGAAATTGTTAAGTGATTTACATTTAGTCTTTGTTGTATTTAATTTTTTTCCTAGTCTTAATTAGCCGTACTTCCCTTGTCCCTTCTACTTATATTTTCTCATTTCAGCTGAAACCATTACAGTCAGCATTTAACGGATACTATATGGTTATAACTAATACTTTCTATTCCAAGCACAGGGGAAAACTGTGGTAAATGTTCTCAAATACTTACTTTTTAAAGGCAGTAACTTGGTCATGTCTTTGCAAACTTAGCTTGCTTAGTAAACTTTTTTTCTAGTACAGGTAGTCCTCAAATTTAAGATGTTAAAATTATGATGAACAGCACTTCTGCACTGACACCTTGATTCAACTTATGACTATAGGTTCCAAGTTTATGACACTCAGTCCCACAATGGAGTAGATTGTGGTTTCGAGTTCCAACATTCCGACTTACAACGCAAATGTAAGGAACCAATTGTGTTGTAAGTCCAAGGACTGCCTGTATTATTCTGAAAGCAGATTTTTTGGTGTAGTTTTAAAACACACTCTAAAGTTTTTTTCTAGATATACTTTAGATTTCTATTATTTAGTTGCTGATATTATTGATCATTTACATTTACTTCATTACTGTAAAGCACTTTGATGAATGTTAATAGAGCTATGTAAAACCAATAAATCAATCCTAATTGTAAATCCCTATAGTTGCCGGTCACCTGCTCTACAGAAACAGAGTGAGAAAAAGAGCAAAATGCATGGATTTGAAAAACTGTTTCATTATCAAATTTCCAGAAAACAAAATTCAATGCAATTAATAATCTACTGCTACTATATTTTGCATCCTTCCATCCAAGAATCTCAAAGTGTTTTACTAAACTGAAAAGTATCACAATCCCCATATTAAAGATGGAGAAAGAACCAGTCTAAATGACTCCAAGGTACTGAGAGTCTGTGGCGGAGGAGGAAGTGACATCTAGATATCCTGAGACTTCCACTCCCTTCCTTTTTCTAACCATGAGACTAAATTGCCTCCTTTGGCAGTTGGCAGGTTAGAGCTCTCACTGGTAGCTAAAAGCTGGCCCTAGGTGTGTGTTTTCTTGCAAACAACAGGCATGAAAGAAACAAAAAGAAAGCTATATGCTGTACCTATTACAGACATCCTTTTCCTGATATTGTTAAAATCCAGAATTGCTAAGAGCTGGTATGTAACAAGTTTGCCCATTTCTTCCACAGTGATGGTCTCTGGGGTCCGAGACTTAAAGATGAAACCGAAGTTTCTGGCAGCGGTTACTAGAGCACCTTCATCTGGCGACTGCACTTGGTAAATCAATTCACCTACAAGAAAAAACAAACAAACACTGTAAGTAACTGAGTTTTGAGCCCTGAATTAATAGCTTCACTTCTAGTCCATTAAAGAACAGCAGTACTGAACAGTACTTCCTGGCTGATGACCTCTGCTGAAGGGGGAGCTGCGCTGTCTGACTGCAGTGATCTGCAGGTAGTGGGAGAAGGAAAAAAGGTGGGAAAATGATCTGTCACAAAACTTAGTAAAAGTCTTTTCTCTGGGACCAACTCATCCCATTGCGAAATGGCATGAGGTGTACGTTGGGGTGTCATGCATGCTCCATCAGTGCAACATAATGATGTGGTGTCAGCCATGAACATATTTTGTGGTGTTTAATGTCAAAGCCTGTCCAGATGGCAAGCAAACCAAAATTTTGCCTCCTCTAATGTCCAGGCCCCAGATGCTACTTCCAGGAGGGCTCTGCTGTGGGTGGCAAGCCAGAAAAGGAAGTAAGAAAACTGTGTGGGTTTGGAGGAAATTCGTAATGGATAAGAGTTCAATTTCTGTTCAATGAATGCCTGGGACAAAGATAACATGGTAAGGACTTCATATATAGAGCGAGATTTCAGAGTCATATTCTCGGAGGAAATCTCTTCAATCCCTCAGCCTTGAGAGTATTGTACAGTAATTGCCATTAAGAACTTGATATTACCATTGGAAAGTAAAAATAACTTTACCCCAAACAATCTGAGAATTTCCTTCTTCTGAGGTAGAATATTGAAGAACATACTCAGCATATCTGAGCATTTAGGGCAAACGTAGATAAGGACACTGGACCCATTTTTCAGATATACTTATTTTAATATATCAAATTTCTGTATCTGGATACTCCACACTGAAGTTAAAGGGGCATGTGTACTAAGATACACAGAAGGATACTGGAAGACCAGTATTCACATTCTGCCCAAGTCATACTGTAAATAAGCATGAAGGATATCCTTTTATGGTTAAAAAGGGACTCTGTGAAAAGGTCAAGAGATCTGTATGCTATCCAGCCAATAAACAGATAAAATGAGTAATTTCCTCAGAACCAAAGTTTAATCATAGCTACAAAACCCATCAGAAGCCTAGTTACATGACAGATGCAGAAACAGTCAGGTAGCACAAAAATAGGAAGTAAATTATTAACACACAAGTGACCAAAATAATTCCCAGAAGAATCTTAAAATAGGGCAGATGTCAGAACTTTTTCATTCTCTCTCTCTCTCTCACTCTGCAGTCCTGAGAGTGCTATACAAAAGTAGAGAAAATTATAGTTAAAAGAAATGCAAAACTAACATGAATGAAATGGTAAAAGGTGGAGAAATCTACCCAATGAAGTCAAGAAATTCAATACATTAATGAGTCTAATTCTTCTCCCCATTGCACTAGCATCAAAGTCTCCATGGACTTTCATGGAGTTACTCCAGATTTACAGAGAGCAAAATTTGGCTTACAGTCTCAACTCAGCTTCAGAGCACATTCTACACATTTCATGCTATACTGAACATAAAACAAACAGTTACTACTATTAAGATGTAAATTTAAAGACAAACATATATAGGAAATATTTATTTGCATGCCCAATTTTTTTTACTGATTTCATCCAGTACAAAGTAGCTGAACTAATTTGGGTGAGACTCAAAAAAAATAAATCTTTTGACTGAGACAATGCAGGAATAAATTCAGCCTAAAGAGAATTTTTTTGAGAAAGTTATGAATACATGAAAAAGGAGAAAGTGGGATGGCTACAGCAAATACTAGAGCTCAACCTTATTTCATTTGCTTCTCAAAAACAAAATATATAGAAGTACTGCCCTAAGCCTTAACAATAATAATATTTAGCACGTCTGCTGTGCCTGATTTACATTTTTAGAGAGGGTCTTACAAACACAAATTATTCTTGCACAATCAAAAACCAAAGCATTAAAAAAGGAAATTGTGTCATTCTAGTAAAATGAAAAACTGTGGTATGGAAACTAGAACATATTATACTAGCTCTCTTATTAATTAAAAAAATCCAACAGATATAAATTTAAATACAGTCCACCTTTTGTATAAAACTCTGTCACCTGCCAGGCAAATCTTAGACCACAGTTCACTTCAAACTGTTCCACAGTGAATATAGTCTGCGGAAATCATAAGCTTCTTTCTGTGACTAGACTTGATCAGCGCAGTGCAGAAGTTTATATACAAATGTTCAAAAGTGCAGTTCATATTCTGGGTATTAGTAATAAAAATGTCTATAGAACTATCCTAGGAAAACAATCATTAATAACTTTGCTTAACAACAAATGAATTTCTTCCAATTTACATTCAAAGCTATCTGGCAATGAAGTTTAACTATGTGGAAAGTGTGAATATACCAAGCCAGCCATTTATAATTTTTTAATAATTTTTCCAAGTGCAATATATATACCAAAATACCAGATTCATCACAAGCCTGCCATTTGTTGGCAAAAGGGTTATGAAAAAAGTCAGATAATGAAGAAAAATTTCCTAAAGGTCTCATTTTTTAAATTAATTTTAATTCTGTTACAGATTTGGTTGAAAATCCCCAGAAAATAGAATTTTTACACATGGAATATATACTGTAAATTTTGGGAAGACACACTATAGCTACATACAAAACAAAGAGATTGAAACCTTGTTTACGTGAAAAACTGAACCCAATAATAACCAATAGAAGAGATAGGTTTTGGATTCTCCTTTAAATTTAAGAAATTCTCATGAAATTTATCCATTAAATTTTTGGGATTTAGCTACCATCTCTCCTGCTAGAAAAAATGAAAAAGGTTCAGTGAAGAATTATATGAGCAATGAAACAGACTGATTGATCCTATACCAGCTGAAGGAAGAGGACTGAAAAGAATTCAAATTTTCCACCTCCAAGTCACTGCTTTAATTCAACTTTAGTCTGTAGTGACAAAGTCATTAGCAATTGGCACATGTTTCTGAGGCCTAAATGTAGTAAGCTGGTCTCAGTCCAGTTCCTAATCATAAATGGCACCATTTTGGCAGTTTGAAAGAAGCCAAGAATTAAATGGGCATCAAGATTAAAATATCCTTTGAGCCCTAAAGAAAGGATCTACAGTTTAAAAGAGAACTGGATAAATTCATGGAGGTTAAATCCATTAATGGCTATTAGCCACGATGGGTAAGGAATAGTGTCCCTAGACTCTGTTTGTCAGAGGGTGGAGATGGATGGCAGGAGAGAGATCACTTGATCATTACAAAAACAAAAAACCAAAACCACACATTTTTAAAGGTAGCTTTCAGTGCCCAAATGAGTTAGGATTAACTGGATACTTACTTCCTAATGAACTGGAAGAGCTTAGAATTATTCAATACTTTTTGACACAAAATCCCTGACTTTTTTGTAGCCAAGTACTCCCATCAATTTCAATCAACTTCAAAATCAACACAAGGTTTTTTACTATGAATTAAAGATTTTTGTACTGTTTGAAGTTGAAAAAAACATGCATCAGAACAAAACATAGCAAGACAATTACAGGTTATGAGATCATGTCTCAAAACAGTTATGCATAAGTACTAGCCAAAATATGTTACATCTCAGTTAATTGTTACGATATGGTCCATTTCCTTTTGAATATGCCACAGCAGCAACATAAACCAATACAATTTGACAAAGGTAAAAATGAGAAATTCTCCATAACAGACCTACTCCTTGGGAGGCAGATGGGATCATTGTTTCACAGCTTAGAAACAGAGATTTAAAATCAAGGGCCTGTCATTTCTGTGTTAAATATTGGACAAGATGATGCATTAGCTACTTGTAAATGCTGTGATAATATATGCTCATCCATGAGACAGGTAACTGAAGTGCTGCCACACTCCAAACATTTTCTCTTCCCAGAATCCTGTCCTCTATGACTATGACTATAGTGATTTATTTTATATTACACACAGCATGACTGGCTCTAAAGAGTCTAATAAGATAGAAAAGTATCCAACTTTAATGAAGCCATCAGCGTAGAATGAGGACGCAATACGGCAACATAACATAGTGAGGATAATTAGTCTTGATCTTGAAAGGCGGATTGTGATGCATAGGGCCCTACCAAATTCATGGGTGTGAAAAACGCATCACAGACTGTGAAATCTGGTCTCCCATTGTGAAATCTCATCTTGTGTGTGCTTTTATCCTATACTATACAGATTTCACAGGGGAGACCAGCATTTCTGAAATTGGGGGTCCTGACCCAAAAGGGAGCTGCAGGGAGGTCACAAGATTATTTTAGGAGGGGTCACGGTATTGCCACTCTTCCTTCTGCGCTGACTTCAGAGCTGGATGGCTGGAGAGCGGCTGCTATTGGCCAGGCACCCAGCTCTGAAGGGAGCGCCCTGCCAACAACAGTGCAGGAGTAAATGTGGCAATACCATACCATGCCATCCTTACTTCTGTGCTGCTGCCTTCAGAGCTGGGCAGCAGGACAGTGGTGGCTACTGAGTGAGGGCCCAGCTTTGCAGCAGCAGTGCTAAAGTAAGGGTGGCAATATTATACCGTGCCATCCTTACTTCTGCGCTGCTGCTGATGGCAGTTCTGCCTTCAGAGCTGGGCTCCCGGCCAGCAGCTGCTGCTCTCCAGGTGCCCATCTCTGAAGAGAGTGCTGCTGCCAGCAGCAGCGCAGAATGGTAGTAGTACTGCAAACCTCCCCACTAAATAACCTTGCCACCCCCTCACAACTCCTTTTTGGGTCAGGACCCCTACAATTACAGCACTGTGAAATTCCAGATTTAAATATCTGAAATCATGAAATTTATGATTTTTTTAATCCTATGACCATGAAACTGACCAAAATGGACCATGAATTTAATAGGGCCCTAGTGATGCAGCAGAATACCAAATACTCCCAATTCTTGGATCCTGAAAGTGATTTGTACAAAAATGAGGAATTATAGTAAAACTAGCCTCTCTTCATGAATAACACATGATATAGCTCACAAGAGGCTTCCTCATTTTCGATTTCAGAGTTGTAACAGTTTGCAAGCTGAAGATATTGTTAACACTGCCAGGCCAAGATTATATACAATTTGTTCTCACAAACATGAACTATATGGCTCATCCAAGATATGTACCGTATATTCTACTTATAAAAATATCCAAATCAGTACTAAAAGGCACAATAATCAAGTAGAAACAAAAATAATTGTATGCAATACTCCAAAGAGATGGAATAATCATGCTTCCCTCTCTTGTGGGAAGACTTAATAAAGCCTAACTTTTAATGAAGATCTTCCTGGCCTGAACTAAATTAGGAGCCGGCATAACAAGTAAGGCAATATAAAGTGTGTATGCCAATGCTATGCTCACAGAACCCTGTGGAAATCAGACAATTTCAAGGATGAAAAGGTATTTATATGTGTCAAAGAACAGAAAACTCAGTTATTTGCGCATGCAACTAACATTTGCATGTGCAATTACTTAACACCCAACAGTGTACCCAGAGTTTTAAGGGTGCAAGATCTGCACCCACATTTTTATGGCTCATTCTTGACTCACTTCTTCCTTTAAAAATGTGGTTAACCTATACTTTTTAAGTTAGAAAAGTGCTATAGAAACCAAATAGTTAGACTCTCTTTACTTATAACTAAGCTTTTCAGTAGTTTACCTGCATTTTTTTCTTCAGACATGACTGTATGGCAGAGGGAAAGCAACCTAAAGAACTCATGTACCATTGAGTCTCCTAGTTTAATGGATTCAATCAGGCTGTGATCATAAAATTGAAATTTTCTATCTGCTAGTGGGTTAAATGAAAAATCCACTGGCACTGTTTTCTGCAAGAGAAAAAACAAACAAACACACACAATGTTTAAAAGAGTAAGGATTTTAAATGGTGAGATCCTTTTATTTTGATGTTTTGGTATTAAGAGACTATATTAGCAGCAAAGAATCCTGTGGCACCTCATAGACTAACAGACGTTTTGGAGCATGAGCTTTCGTGGGTGAATACCCACTTCTTCAGATGCATGCCACAGGATTCTTTGCTGCTTTTACAGATCCAGACTAACACAGCTACCCCTCTGATACGAGACTATATTAGAAACCCACACAAGTAAAATGGCATAATTTCATTTCATGGAACAATTACATATCTGGATTTTGCATTTGTAATTAAGACTCCTTTTTGTTCTCACTGACAATGGTTGAAAGAGAACTAAAACAGAAAATCAATACTTGTATTTGGTCTACAGGCACAAAAGAAAGTGGTCCTTAATCTTCAATTGTGTAATGTATTTTTTTCATTAAAATGTTAAATATCATAAATATGATTTTTTTTTACTGACAAGGCTACATTAATATTAAAAAGATAAGTTTTAAAAACAAGATTGTTAAGGGGAGAGGATATTTTCAAAGTCACAGATGGCAGTTGGGCCTAAAAGCTAATCAACGTTAACAAGTCTCCAGGGTCCAGACACAAGGCTAAAAGTAAAACACTTCAGTAGACATGGGCTGCATAGTCTGAGAATGAAGTACATCAAAGTAAATAAACACATTTTCAACCTACAATTTGTTTTGTATTACAGAACCAGTTGATCAGTTTCATCAGTAAGGACAGTTCTAAGAATAAAATTGGTACCTATCTGGTGTCATTTTCCAAACATTTTCAAGTTATGTTTCTTATTATGCCACAAAATCATTTCTACTGTGGTAGGCATCTCATAGAAAAAGTGTTTTTGAAGCAAATTTGGACTGAAAATATTCAGTCACTTTCATCAAGAGACAGAAGGGAGCTAGATGCAGTCTATTTTATGACACTACAAGAGCAGGAAATTTGTCATGCAATGTGCTGGCTGCTGTCTTCCAAAATGTATGTTACAGCACTCTGCTTATTGGAGTCCAAATTGATCAAGTGTTTGTTGTTTTTCCTTTTTAATGGCTGGCCTGCAAAGAAGGTATAAACCTTAACACTACTTACAGCCAATTGAACTGTTCCTTTAGCTCCAGAGGCAGGGTAGCATGCTTCATTCAAGTTTTATTTTTTTTGTTTTGTTTACTGAAATGTAATTTTTTCTTTACAAAAACAAATGATAGAAAAGACAAAGATATCAGAAGTACAGACCAATTACAAATAAATATATAGAAGGAAAGAAAAAGTATCAAAACAACAAGAAGGAGGACACACCTAGATACCTCCTAGTAAACAAATAACATACACACAGGTTTAGAGTCCATCAGGATGTTAGGATAGTTTAAAATTAATAAGATAAAAAGTTGACCATTGTTTGTTATGTTCAGATTAGGATCACCTGCTGCATGTTCAGCTAATGGTAGCTAAGTAACTGGCAGCCTTGTTATTCTTAGGATTCATAACTCTGTTCTAACAATGAATTTCTAGAAATCAGGAGGGTTAGCTTATGAGGTTAGGGCATGGCCTTTTGTAATAATATTGATATCACTTATACAGAGCTTTTCATAAATGATTTCAAAGCACTTTCGAAAAGAGGTTAGTATCATTACAAATATATAGGTTTTTACACATGTATAGTGATTTTCTGCCCCACACAGTCCGGGTTTCTTGAGTTTAGCCAAGGATTATCTCCAGTACATGTAGTAGCTTCTGTGCCTTTTTGTAGGGCTTCCAAACACTAGAAGGCAAGGAATTGTAGCATGTTTCTGTATTTCCAAAAAAGTTAATAAGCACTGAACTGAGGTTACACCTGCTATAAACACTGTCATTATTCACTATAAGACTGATCTTGAATTTGAGAGGGTACTGTGCCTTCCCCATTTTCCCCTGAACAAGCTACTCAAAGACCCAGATGAAGAGCTTCTGCAGAGATAATAGGCACAAAAGAAGCTGTAACTAGTGACAGCACAAACATGTTCATGTCTAATTCTACCTTACATGATTTTCCACGGTGTCACTGAGGTGGAAAAGGATGCAGAATATAATTGTGACTCATATTTTGGGAAACTAGAGAATCACAGAATGTTGCTATGAATTTTAATAGAAAGGAGGAGGTTGAAGATGAACTAGTGTTCAAGGGCAATGTATTCATTCCACTGCAGATACAGCGAACAGTACTGATCAAATGATTGACTTCCAACTATCTCACATCAGATACTTTGTTCTGCCTCAACACAGGGGTGCTGGACTAGGTGACCTCTCAAGGTCACTTCTAGCACTACATTTCTATGCTTCTATGCAACACAAACAATGCCAGGGAGTGAATACTAGTTGCACACTGAGGGGGATGAAAAACCTTGTTTAGTGTAGCTAATACTAAATAATTTAGAAATGAATATGAAAATATGGCCCTTCTAATTTCATGTAGCTAAGCAGAAGATAGCGAATGAGAATAGAATATCACTGACTCTCCCCTCCCAAATCTAGCTGCTGTCCAGCTAAAAAAAAAAAATCTAAAACCAAGTCCTTAAAAAGCGAGAGAAATAATAGAATCTAATTGGGCTAGATGGCTTCTATCAATCTCTGTGTTGTTATCTAAGGATCTGTTCTCGCTCCTACTGACTTCAGTGGTACAGGCAGAGCCAAATGTGGGGCTGGAGGAACCTTAAGAAGTCATTGAGTCCAGCCCTCTGTGTCAAGGCAGGACCAAATAAACCTAGACCATCTCTAACAGGTGTCAGCCCAACTTTGTCTTAAAAACCTTCAATGTTAGGGATTCCACAAACTACCTTGGAAGCTTATGCCACAGCTTAACTATCCTCATAGTTAGAAAGTTTTTCCTAATATCTAATTTAAATCTCCCTTGCTGCAGATTAAGCCCATTACCTCTTGTCCTGCCGTCAGGAGAACAATTGATCATGGTTCTCTTTATAACAGCCTTTGACTTATTTGAAAACTGTTATTAGGTTCCCTCTCAGTCTTCTTTTCTCAAGACTAAACGTGCCTGCTTTTTAACCTTTCCTGATAGGTCAGGTTTTCTAAACTTTGTATCATTTTTGTTGCTTTCCTCTGGACTTTCTCCAATTTGTCCACATCTTTCATAAGTGTTGTGCCCAGAATTAGATACAGGGCTACAGCTGAGGCCTCACCAGTGCTGAGTGGAGCAGGACAATTATCACCCATGTCTTATATGCAACACTTATATTGCATATAACCTCTGTTATTAACCTCTGTTAATATACCCCAGAATGATATTAGCTTTCTTCTCAACAGCATCACATTGTTGACTCATATTTGATTTGTGTTCCTCTCTAATCCTAGATCCTTTTCAGCCGTACTACTACCTAGCCAGTTATTCCCCATTTGTACTTGTGTATTTGGTAATAGCTGATGTTTCTGAGTGTGCAAACAAATCAGTCTGGCTACTTACATGGTTCCCATCACCATAGTACCTCACAAATATTAATTTATCCTCACAATACAGTCCTGCTCCAAAATACTCACTGTTCTATTTAGTTGTTACATACAAAATGTACGTGTTTTAAATTACACCTCTACCCCGATATAACACAACCCGATATAACATGATTTCGGATATAACGTGGTAAAGCAGCGCTCCGAGGCGGCGGGGCTGTGCACTCCGGCAGATCAAAGCAAGTTCGATATAAAGTGGCTTCTCCTATAACGCAGTAAGATTTTTTTGGCTCCCGAGGAAAGTGTTATATGGGGGAAGAGGTGTACCTGAAACAGTACTGCCTAAAGTTACACCTGGTACTGTGTGGTTAGCATACAGCACTTCTGCCTAGAGACAGAAGGGCCATAAAAGGAGGATGTAAGGGCTTGTCTACACTTAGAAGTTCACCAAAACAGCTATTCCGGAATGAGGGTCCATACAGGTGCTTATACTGCAATAACTGTTCTGGAATAGTTATTCTGGAATAGCTGTTTTGGTAAATTTTTAAATGTAAACAAACTCCTAGAGGAAAAAGAAAGTTCACGTTTTTCTTGCCTATGTCTTACGATAAGTTATTCTACAGCATGTTTCAAGTTCAGGGAAACGTCACTGAAAATTACTGATCTACTGAAAATATTTTAATGATGAAATAAGCCATATTACAACATACTAAATATTTTGTAACTTGGTCATATTTATACCTCATTAATTTCTGTTTTCCAGCCCAGGTCATCATATACATCACCTACAAAATATAAAGTTAATTAACACAAAATATGACATTTAATTCCAGTTTTAGAGTTTTATGAAATAACTTTTTCATGGTTTTTCAGACTATGGAGGTAGACATCAAAGAGGAAACATTGCAACAACATTCAAAAATATAAAACATTGCAGTGGTTAATCGTACAGCCAACATCATGCTAAAGTAAATGCTTCCATTCTATTGTCCACAATGCCATTGTATTTTTCCTCCAGCTATTTTACTTATTCTGATTTTTTAGGGCCTGATTCTGCTATCACCTATGCATAAGAATCTAATATATCACATGAATAACCCCATAGAAGTCAAGGAGAATACTCATAAAGCAAAGATATTTGTTGCATATTTGCAGGATCTGGCTCTCAAGTTTTATACAGAGTGTTCATTATGCAATTGAGACATACAAATATTCACTTGCAGCAAAAGTTACCTTAGTATTTGTAGAATTACCTGAATTTCTCTATACTTGCTTACAGAATACTAGCAAATAATAATGTTGCTATTTTAGTAGTCTTAAACATTCTGCGAGACAGTTGGTAAGTTTTTAAAGACTGACCACTTTACACTATAGGATTTTTATACCATGTTTGTATATTATATCTACATTTACAAGTCTAAAACTAAACAAATATATATATTACCCTTTCAGCTTAATTTATTCAATGTATTTTAACCTGAGTTAAGTGGCGCAGTAACGAAGGCGTTAGCTTTTTCACCTTGAAGACGTTACTTCAAATCTTGAATTAGATCACAAGTGAAAAGGAGTTTGGTGTCTCACGCTAGTTTCTAGGGGACAGGCGTCAAGATTACAGAAGTGTTGTAAAATAGACACTTGGAATATTAGGTATCAGGCCTGTGGTAGGGCCCAATGTTGTTGCATTGGCAGAGACATGGGATATTTTTCCCAGCAACTCCCTGGTGCTAGGCAATCAATCACTTTCTAATAGACATTATTACAAAATAATTACATTAGAAAAGACTTCTTGGCCTGTACAAAAAGTATCATGAACATCATTTAAAACAATATCACTCAGTTTTGGGAAGATTACAATAAATCACTGAAGTTCATGAAAAAGCCCTCTATGTTTAATTTATATATACAGTGTCACGACTACAGCTTTTATCTCCATTCTTTAATCCTGCATTAAATCCTTTATTATCAGAAGATGGACAAGGCACCTCTAAACTCATATTTACATACTTATGGAGTGACACCAACATCAGATCCTGTTTCTCTTTTATAGAGCCTGATCCAAAACCTACTGAAATTGACCAGAGTCTCTACACTGATTTCAAGAGAATCTGGATAAGGCTCATAATGAACAAATGTCCTTAATAATCAGCAAATGAGCTAAACTCAACATCACAATTAGAAGTAAACTTTACTGGCAGCACATTAATAAGCACTGACTTACCATATGTTTTCCCATTAATGGAGCATTTGTTAAAAGTCATTATGTTTTGAGTGATTGTTCCTGTTTTGTCTGAGAAAATATATTCAACTTGTCCTAACTCTTCATTGAGCGTGGTAGTCCGAACCTCAGCAGGTATGTCTTTTTTGGGGTAATACATTTTACGATCCCAATTTATAAAATAGCTGTGTCCAAGTCGAATAACTTCCACACTTTGGAAAAAAAAGATACAAAAACACTCTTCAGCATCATAAAGCCTTTCAAATTAAAATATATCAAATGCAGGAGTTCAATCAGATTTGTCTTTACAGTTCAGAGCAAAAGAGCTATGCAAAGTAAACATTACACTGTCATTTAAAAATTTACATAAACGTCATAGTATTCTGTCATTGTCTGAATGATATGGCATTATCAAGTGAGAATAAAATATGGGTATTCTATATTCAAATATGTTAGGTCTTTTCAGGTTAATACTTGATGAATGAGAAGAGTTACTTCTTTCGCTCATTGGGTAGAAGCCTGCATTTTTGGATATAAAGATCACATGAGGTCTATCTACAAAACCATCCACATGTGGTCAGCTAACAACTGGGCTGCCTGTTAATGTATACAGTTACAGATTATTACAATTAGACAACTGATCCTAATTGTGAGAGCTACTTACATGCACTGACAACAGGCAGTGCATGTTGGACTCAACCCTAATATGCACTGGAGCATAAGTCAGCATAGCTGAGAAGGAGAATGGGGTGGCTCTAAGCCATCTTTCTGCCACCACTAATCTTGGCATTGGTCAGGGGCCAAACTGTTACTCAGTGTACATTAGGCTGCTCTAAGGATTGCACTGCATTTTACTGGTGCTATTACAAGGTGAAGATTGACAGAGTGCATTTTACTATAGACCTGTCCCCAGCCTCCAAAATATCAAGGCTTCATGTATTACATTGCAGGTATCCACATATCCAAACTCTTTAGTAATCTATGTGAAATGAGCTAGCAGTTTCAGTTTAGTTCCTAAGAGGCATCACAGGTATCATCATAAATGGCACTAATAGTCAACTCTTTAATGGCAGTGTCAGCAGAGAAGTGAAGGAGTGAAAGGCTCTGGACTACCCCCATCATGGGGGGAGGCACAGAGGCAAGGTGACGTGGGGTAAGTTTGAACTGCTGGTGTCCACGATGTACCTGTTATCTGGATAACCAGAACATTTCAAATCTCTTGGGGCATGCAATGTATTCTCTTTTCCACAAATTATAGTAATTTAAATATATTTGTAGGGATTTTAAAAATGTATATTAAATGCATGCACACAAGTAATAAACCATTCTTAGCCCCGTAAGAGGGTTTTGCATTATAATCTTTTTCACCAAAGCAGTTGTCTGTGCTAATGTAGTTGCATATATTATGTACATATTTAAGGGCAGTGCACACATTTACTGTCTATGTAAAGCCATGGAAGTTTGTGTATTGATATTCTGGGTTAGGAACTGGTTGTGCCTCAGACTCCATAATTGGATACAAAAATCTTCAAAACGTAAGATGAGTCAGTAGGAAATAGCTTACAAATACCCTGTTCTTACCACCGTTCCAAAGTACCATAAGCAATTTGTGGTGGAGTCCACTGTAGCCAGATGCCACTGCAGGAAGCAGATTGCCCGCATCTTGGCATTTATATTTTCTGACTGCCACTTGGAGCAGAGAGAAGAGAGAGGTTGCACATGCAACTCATTCACTCTACCACAAGGCTGTTGTTTTTTTAACTTTAAAAATCTAATTTAATGTGTACAAGTACATGGAGACATATATACCACTGATCACTACTAGCAGGGACCTGTAAGCATCATAGCCAAGTAAGCAAGTAACTTTAAAAATTAAAACAGCGTGTGCTTCTAGTAATAAGAAATAAGATTATAAAAACTTTAAACAGAAAATAGCGCTTTTTTCATATAAACATAGCCAGCTTAGGGGGAACGGACACAGTTTAACTGTGGGGAGAAAGTACTGGAAAGCTCTTAGTACATTTAAAAAGAACACTGAAGGATAAAAAGATCACAACTTCACTCTGCTATACCCATTATTTTTATGAGCCTGTTTACATTTTGGCCCTGTCAACCATGACAATACTCTTTTTATTTCCTCTATCGTACATGCCTCAATCAAGCACACGATTTACTTCTTAGTGACAGAGTGAGGCAATGTATTAGAAGCTCCAACACTGTAAACACTACTCTTAATCCACTACACTTACCCATAATCCAGCAGAAATATTCAGCAACTGACAAACACTGCATCAATTTTATTAACATGGATTTGATGCCTGAAGGAGCCAGAAAACTATTTTGAATCATTCTGCTAATTTTCTATCCTACAGATTGTCTAACTGTAATGTCAATATTAGCAAGGCGAAAGACGGTGGTTTTAAGAATAACTGAAAATATGAGATTAGCCGTCATATAATATACATTGTGGATTTTAACTGCTATATTTTTGAACTTTAAGAGGTCCTGGAATAATGTAAAAATTGTGTGAACAGGAACCTTAGTTAAGGAATAATACCCTCTCAATAATCTGGTTCAGAGTGAGATCAAAGGAAATTTGTACATAAGGACTCAACGTTTAAGGAAGAAAAATTAAATATGCACATCAAGGACATTCTGAGGAAAAGATGAACAACAAAAATATCACAAAGGTGATGAATCCGTTGCTATTTCTCAAACCAAAGCTCAGGTGCAGGACGTGACGGATGTCCACCACCGCTTACCTGTCAGCTCTTGAAGAGCAAAGCAAGGAGGAAACAAAAGAGTTGACATAATTCAATGACAATGAATTCTAGAAAAGAAAGGAAGGAAGAAAGAAAGAGCTATTCTCCAATTCTAAGCATTATTTCCATAAAAGGTTTAGGTTTCTTATGTACGAAGTACACAGCAGATCAAGTTTTAAAGCACAAAAATTAACGGGATAAAGCATAACATTGCAATTAAGAAAAAAAGTTGAAGTGAAAAAGTCATTAATATTTAAATGCTTTATAAAATCATAATCTCTCATCTTACCTCACATACAGGGAAATAGGCACAACTGAGTTGAGTATGATAATGTATGACCAAAATGTGAGAAATCCTGAAAATACAGAACTGTTCACCACTTCACTCCAGTAAAGGTAAATTCTGAAATGGGCCCCAACCTGTTGTTCCCATATTGAATTTCCTATTGCCAGAATTATTCCCATACATACCAAAAAGCCAAAGATCTGAAACGAGAATAGCAGAACTGGCTAGGTTTTTCAAAATGTGTGCTATTTCCTAAAATGGATACATGGAAAGGATACATTTCACCTATAGATACATATTGGTATTGCTCAGTCTAAGTAAACAAGTGGCTTAAGATCCAAAACAGAACTACACAAGGCAAAGAATATTTCATCTCTAATAAGATGAGTGGAAAATCTCACTTTGCTGTTCTTTGCCCTAAATAAAGGCCCAAATTCTGAGTCCGTAATTAGTTGGTCTCCAGTTAGTCCCCATTCCTTACCCAGTTTGTCTCGATATTGGCTATGTACAAACCAGAGCCCATGTTCCCTCGACCCTTTCGCGAGTGCACAGCACGTATGTGTATGTATGTACATACATGTATGAGTGTGCCTGCTTTGCACAGGGGGAGAAGCCAAATTGCAGTCCGGAGTCAAAGGGAGGCTAGATCCCTATCTCCCTCTGCTCTGGGTCATGGAACAGTTACAGTGCAGTGTTAGGGCGTTTAAGATGCATCACATAAAATTGTTGTAACCATACGCACACTCCCCATGCATGCTGGGGAGCTCTGGGTGCCATCCTGCCTTCCTGAGACACAATATCTCTGGATGGGCTCCCCAGATGATGTAGTTCTACACTGCTACTTTCTATGGGCTGTGTTCTAAAGGCAAATCTAGTCAATAGTGAAGACATTAGGATCTGGCCCAACATCATTAAAATCCTATATTGTACATGAACTACAAATAGGTGCAGTTATTAGAAGAGTTGGCAAAAAGGTGTTTTTTTTATTGTTGTGGTAAATAACAAAAACCTCAATGAGCACTTGCTGTGAGCATTCTTATAAAAGTTTGGTTTAAGATGTGTTTTTCTAAGTCATCGGTAAAGGATTAATTTTAATAGCACGTTGGTAGAGAAGAGATATAAATAACTTTAAAAATTTGAGTAGTATTTAGCCATGTTGGAAAAATTTCACTATTTTTCACATGAAAGCATCTCTCTTCATCCACAACCTCATCTATGAATCTTTGGATTTACTCCGCTAAAAAGTTTCTGCAACTCCATAATTTCTTCCATGATCAAAAATGCAACACTTTAAAAAGTAGTAGCTTTGAAGTCTGCCTATGCCAAAACTGCAATATTTTGTTTCACTACGTAACCATAAGGAATTTGGATATATCCTTAGCTTTAATCGTAGAGACCAAGTTTGACACAAAAGTGAAATACTCAGTCCACTGAAGGTTCCTAGTTACAGATTTCTGCATCTGATCTTCACTACCTGTGGATAACCTGTCACGAAAACCAAATTAACAGGAAAGGTACAATACTGTTCTCACTGAAGTTTAGGAATCAGAACGATGGTGAGAGATAAGAAAAATTGCTGTAAAATCTTTCTGTGCATTTGTCTTTAGTTCACCATACCAGCGGCCTCATGAAAAGATCCTGCCCTAAAGAATAATGGATTGCTACGGCTTGTAAATACTCCTGTATGCAGGAGTGCTCAGTGACATATAATGGTCTTCAAGATGGATAAACGTGTGTCTTTCAAGCTTATGTATGCATCTGTGCTGCAATGCTTTCATATTGGTATCGTACACTGTCCAGAGTTATCTACTGATACAGATAATTCCATGATATCTGAAATGATAATTTAGTAGAGTAGATTAATTATGTGGATGCAATGCCCACTGATTTTTCCTGAACTGACTATAATAACTTACCCATAATACTAAAGTATTCATCAGCCGGTCAATGCTTGTTCTTTTAAATTTAGTTCTACCACTGTTTTGCATTAATTTAGTGTCAGGGCCTATAAAAAAAAGTAACAAATCTTTTTTTAAATCATTACATGATCAGTTATTTACTAAAATTATTAAATACATTACTGAATTTTTAAAAAATACACATATTGAAGCTACTTCTTTCTAATGCATATGCAAGAAATAAATTCTAAAAACAGATATCATTTTGCAAATTGTAATTGTCTAAAAGCATTCCTGAGTTTTCACAATAAATTCTGAAAAATACTCCACAGTTGTAGAATGGTGGTTAGGCTGGGGGGTGAAAATTATCATCTAATTTAAAATCTGATTGCTCCAAAAATATTTCATTCCAGACTGAGGTAATTTCCAAGGACTTTATTCACATAAAACTACAAAATTAGGAACAAGCTGTTCTGTGTTCTTCACTTGCTTCTGCCCCAGACTTCCTTACACCTCATTACACATTACCTCTCTGAGCTTCTGTTTCCTCATCTATAAAATGGGAATCATACTTACCTACCTAAGCAGGGTTTTCTGGGGCTTAAATTTTATTAATATCTGTAATGCACTTTGAGATGCTCAACTGGAAGGTGATACAGAAGTGCTAATTCTTGTTATTATTTTATTCATTCGTTAAGTTTCCACAAGTTCTGTAATGCTAGCCCACAACAAAGCAAGCACTCAGCCTCTCCTCTCATTATGTGTGGTTGTTCAAGCCAAACTTCCCCTCTGCTGGGCTTACATGGAATATAGTCAACTTTTATGTCACTGAAGACTACTGAGTATGTAAAGTAACGTGTATTAACCTCCACATGAATGAAGAGAGTGCTCTTCAAGGCACATCAGCAAGCTGCTGTTTGATGGCAGGCCACAGAATTCATAAAAGCTCCTCAAAACTGAGGTCCTTTTTAATTCCAAAAATCTAAGAACAAGGACATGCTCAACTAAAGAGCAAATGAACCTGGCCCAACCAATTTATTGGCTACATTCTAGGTACAGATATATGTGTTCTGACACATCTGGGCATTGCCCATGAATTTAAAACCAGCAGTACTCTACATACATATTTGCAGCAAACACATAGCTAAGATTATTCACGAAGAGCTGGGATGTCTTTTTTCGGGTGTGGGTTTTAAATGTAAATTCTTCTTGATTGATAATTATAGTATAGCCAAGGACTCTGATTCATGTCAGATGGATATTGATTTGCACAATGTCTTAATTTGACTATACGGAATGTAATTACCTCATATATCATTAAATATATGTATAGTTTAAATTCATCCTGAGGTTCCCTCTATTATTACTATTATTAAACGTGTATAATAGGTTAGTACCCACCGTGCCCAGTCAAGAACTGGTATTCATTACATTAGGTGTAAACCCAAAGATAGACACACTCCATCCATCAAAGAGCTTAAAACATAAGAAGAGGACTAACAAAGGTTGGATAAGGAAGAAATTTAAATATACACAACTTTTATCTACATATCTAGACACACACACATTTTGTTTGGTATTACATAAATTTTGTGTCAACATAATATCAGCCTTCCCTAACTTCCTTCCTTTACCCAACCATTATATGTTGACGTGGAATAGAAGTCCATCTTCCCCTTAATTGGTGGGCAATTTTACAACAACATCCCAATGTGTTGCATCTGCCAGACCTAATCACTATCTATACTTTCCGATATCATTCCTAATGTCAGGATTTTCCTTGTCTCAGTTTCTTTGCATTACTAGGACATATGAAATTTTGTAATATATTTGTGAGCACCTATTGCATTCTTGTAAAATTCTACTTGCGATTTGCTCTGAGCGAGTAAAATATCATTAGCTCTTTCATCAGACATCATGGTAAATGGACAGGAAAGTACACTTTCTGCTCGGACTGGTAAAGTCATGACAGTTTTGCAAGGCTGATCCATTACTTTCATATTTATTACATTTTTGTTCAGGACTTTGGAACACTGACACCCTCAGGGACAACTAAAGTTTAAGATGCTTGTATACACTGATAAATTCAAATGGATCACTGTGACACTTCGGTCAAGACAGCTAACCTCTCCATGCCTCGCTTTTCAGCCCATCTGTAAAACGAGGACCTATAAACTTTGTAAAATATTTCTGTTATCCTAAGATGAAAGGATCTATCTGAATGTGGAATATCTATGCCAGCCATTAGAGACACCAAGCCATAACGATACATAGCCATTATACAGGGTACTAGTATTTGAGCACACTAGGGGTTAAAACTGCTGTTAATCTATAAAGGTTGGTCTTACCAGCAAAAATAACCATTCCAAAGCACCAGCCTGTGTTTCTCAACACACAACCTCGTAGCAGCATCTGTTCATTATTGAGCGAGTACCTATTATCTTTCCAGAAAAGAACTCCTGTGAATTTATCCAGCTTGTTGTTAGGAGGTTCACAGACAACATCACCTGTAAAGTGAAAAATTAAATTCTTATCAACCTTTAACACACAGTTTACCAGGATAACATTTTACACTAACTAGAAGTTTCTGGGATAACATTCTTCAGGCTTGTCTACACTTCAGACACTGCAGCTGCACCACTGTAGTGCTTCATTGTAGACACAACTTTCACTGACAAGATCACTTCTCCCATTAGTGTAGGTCAGAGTTTCCCAAACTTGGGACGCCGCTTGTGTAGGGAAAGCCCCTGGCGGGCAGAGCCAGTTTGTTTACCTGCCACGTACGCAGGTCTGGCCGATTGCGGCTCCCACTGGCTGCGGTTAGCTGCTGCAGGCCAATGGGGGCTGCTGGAAGCAGCGCTGGCCAAGAGACATACTGACCACCGCTTCCAGCAGCTCCCATTGGCCTGGAGCGGTAAATCATGGCCAGTTGGAGCCACGATTGGCCAGACGTGGACGTGGCAGGTAAACAAACCAGCTCGGCCCGCTAGGGGCTTTCCCTACACAAGGCATATCCCACAATTGGGAAACACTGGTGTAGGTAATCCACCTCTCCAAGATGTGGTAGCTAGTCTACAGAAGATTCTCAGAAATTGACTTAGCACTGATCTATACTAAGGGTTGGGTTAGTAGATATACATCTCTCAGGGGTGTGTGGATTTTTCACAGCCCTGACAGAGGTAGCTATACCAAAATAAATTTGTAGGAAGACCAGGCTGAAAAACTAACCAGATCTTTTATACAACAACAATCAAAGATTCAGTGGCATTTAAAACCTAGGAAGGAACATCACTCTGTAGCTACATACATTAATACTATTAAGTTTATTGTTTATTTACAGTAGTGCCTAGATGCCCGAACTGAGATCAGGACCCCATTGTGCTAAGCACTGTACAATCATATAATGAGACACAGTCTCTGCCCCAGAGAGTTTACAATCTAAACAGTCAAGACAGACGGAACGGTAGAAGTGGAAACAGAGACACAAAAAAGTGAAATGATTTGCCAGAGGTCACACAGCAGATCACTGGCCAAACAGAGAATTAACTGAGGTCTCTTGACTCCCAGCCCAATGCCCTATAAAACAGATCACATTATCATTCCCTAATGAAACACCTAGTAATACTGATATTAATCTGGCCTACTAGTATAAAGTAGCGTGGCAGTTTTGCAGTAACTGGCAATTATTGATGTCAGTGCCCCTGCAGACTGGAACTCAAATAAGTGGCAAGCTGGATCTTTGGAGCAGTGGGAAGGAAAAAGCTTTCTGCACTGTTCTTGTATGCATACTTTTTGGTCAACAGCACTGCCAGCTGACAGAGAGAGGCAAGATTCTGTTCTCTGCTACAGATAAAGAACTATGGTTAAAGTCCATAGAAAATTAAATAGGCTGAGAAAAGGAAAGAAAAAATTGACCACCAATAAACCCTGTGACATTCTATACCTTGGGGAGGCGTGCTGTAATCCCCATATTCCTCATTTTCATGTAATCGTGATCTTACGTACAAAGCATGTCTTGTAAGGTATCAGGGGAAAGGTTATGATCTGCTGAAAGTCATTTCTCTATCCATATACACCTCTACTCTGATATAATGCTGTCCTCAGGAGACAAAAAATCTTATCACATTATAGGTGAAGCCGCGTTATATCGAACTTGCTTTGATCCACCAGAGCATGCAGCCCTGCCCCCCCGGAGCGCTGCTTTACTGCGTTATATCTGAATTCATGTTACATCAGGTCGCGTTATATCGGGGTAGAGGTGTATGTATACAGAATCATAGAATCATTTCTCTATCCATATATGTGTGAATAATTTGAACAAGAGTATTGTTAAGCTTAAAATGAACAATAGTATTGTCAGTTAGGTCTAAAACTTCCAGAAGTTTCACAAAGCAAGCCTTGTAAAATTAGCTTTAAAAAGTAAGCTTTGCAAAAGGAAACAGGGTTGAGGTCAAAACGCGCTGCAACCCGATAACACATTATACTGACTCCTATAAAGTGAAATAAGTTGTACCCCTTGGGCACAGCTTGTCTAACCCACATTAATCATATTTAAAACAATTGGCTACAAGAAAATAAGTAAACATAAATTATACAGACAACGCTAACCACATTAAAGATTTGGCCTAACCTAATTGGTTGACCTGCTTCCAAACATGGCCAGCAAATACTGTATAAAAGAAGGTGTAAAGACACAAGTGTGTGTGTGTGTGTGTGTGTGTGTGTGTGTGTGTGTGTGTGTGTGTGTGTGTGTGTGTGTGTGTGTGTGTGTGTGTGTGTGTGTGTGTGTGTGTGTGTGTTGCCCTAAAAGAGATCACTCTTTGTCAGGCTCACATACAGCCCCTGAACTGAAGGGACTTGTGCTTCACCAACTATCTGTGCCTGGCCAGTGCAGAAAACGGTTGACTGAAGGTAATATATCTTTGGAAGAATGCAGGGTAAGGTTTCGGATTGAAGAAGTCCACTGGTTTGATCTCAGGTTGTACTGACACTACAGTATTAAAAGTGGTAGTGTCAGAATAATTTGATCTTAGGTTATCTCAATGCTGCAGTATTAAAAATAGTAGTAAGTACCTAATATTACTTGCACTTGTGTTTGTCTCCAGTATAACTTGGCATCTGTATTAATCCTCACTCAGTTCTGGTCTTTAATTCTGTTTTTCTTATTCTGTCTGTGTTGTCTTTATAGTCATAAGTCATTAAAAACCTTTCTTGAGGAATAATTAGTTGTTTAGTTTTTCTTTTGTGGACACTACTCAACCTCATTACATCTGCATTGGGTGGTGGGAAGCAGCGATCACCCAGAGCCCCATTAGGGCCCTGACGTGTGCTTCCTCCTTCCATTATTCTCCACAATATGTATATCATTAATGCCTATGAAGTAATGAGAATTGTTGTCACTAAAATATGCTGTAAGTTGGGGTAATCAGCCAGATATTAGCTCCCCAGAGGCAACAGCAAGGAAAGTAACCAACACCCGGGCAGGGTGTCAATCAACCCATCAACAACCATTGTCCAGCAAGGGAGCTACAATGCAATGACTCACCTGCATGAAGCCATACCAGGGGAATTGCTCAACCTTGCTTGCAGAGACTCAGTAATGCTCATCTGACTCTGAGGGGGGCGATGCGCAAAGCCAAGAGGGAGGAAAGGACATGATAAAAGGAAGAGACGTTTGCCATGCTCTTCCTCTTCTTCCACCTATATTTACAGACATCACACCAAGAGACTGAAGCACTGATCAAAGGGGAGAGCCTGGCTGAAGAGCCACCAGCCAGCCTGCGGTGAGAAGCATCTAAGTTTGTAAGAGCACTGAAAGTGTTAAGATCATCTTAGAATGTGTTTTGCTTTTATTTGACTAAATCTGACTTGTTATGCTGTGATTTATAATCACTTAAAATTTATCTTTGTAGTGAATAAATGTTTGTTTATTCTACCTGAAGCAGTGTGTTTGTTTTGAAGTGTGTCAGAGAATCCCCTTGAGATAACAGGCCTGGTACATATCAATTTTTATTAAATTGACAAACTCATATAAGCTTGCAATGGTTAGTGGGCATAACCGGACACTGCAAGACGGAGATTCCTAGGGTTGTGTCTGGGACCAGAGACATTGGCTAGCGTCATTCGGTTGCAAGTACCTGGGAACAGGTTACATGCCAGAGGCTGTGCATGAACAGCTCAGGAGTGGGGATTCTCACAGCAGAGCAGGGTAAGGCTGGCTCCCAGAGTAAAGGACTGAAGTGACCTAGCAGATCACCAGTCCGAATAACTCCAGAGGGGAATGTCACAACCGTACCTTTGATTTTAAAACAAAGTAGCTCCTGTATCATGAGGAAAGTGTCCCTTTGCTTTTTAGGACCCATTTCTCTACGTTTGCCTGCCAAGAATCGTTATCCTTTGGACAAACATTATTACAGAAGGTTTATCTACAAGCCAAAAAAACCACTTCACTGCAGTGAGTTATAGAGCCCAGGTCTACCTACTCAGGCTCACAGAGCTCACAGTACAGCACTAAGAACAGCCTTGTAGACATGCAGGCTCCGGCTGGAGTTGGGCTCTGAAGCCCAGGGAAGGATGTAGGTTTCGGAACGCAACCTCCAGCCTGAGCCCAAATGTCCACACGGTTATTTTTAGCACAGTAGCATGAGCGTCACAAGCCCAAGTTTGTAGGCCCGGGCTCTGAGACTCACTGCCACTGATTTTTTTTTGGCTTGGTTTGTTTTCTTTTGTCATGTACACGTACCCTAAGAAAACACCTGGAGGAGAGGCTAGAGTTTTCTTTGACGATCTTGACATCCAGGAATTAAAGTTGAGCATTAGGAGTGGAAAGATGGCCCCTGCCCTTTGAAACCTTTACCTACCAGAGATCCTCTTTAAGGTTTTTGCATAGTGAGAGGGTGGGTTGTTTGTTTTTTTTTTTTAAGGTTCACGTTTCCACTTTCCTGTTGGTGAAGGAGTACCTAATTCCCTGTCATTGTGTAAGCCAGGCCACATTTTCAGTAATATTAATGCATCCGATGAAGTGGGTATTCACCCTGGAACGCTCATGCTCCAAAACGTCTGTTAGTCTATAAGGTGCCACAGGACTCTTTGCTGCTTTTACAGATCCAGACTAACACGGCTACCCCTCTGATACTTAGTAATATTAAGGTAGAACATAGGCTGTATTCTGCATTTCTCTTCATACTTTGGTTGAAAGTGTAAAAGTTCAGCTGGTTAAATGTCGTCTATATCAGTCTGAAAATTGGTGCTTCAGATAAATGTGGTACATGATTAACCAGGGTACAGCTTGTGTTTATTTAGAAAGTGTATAGGAATGCCAGTGATTATTTTCAGCTGTCCTAAGATTTTTTCACTACTCTTGTTTAATTTGTTCCATGGTCCGGATTAGAAAATGCTCAAATTTGGAAAAAACAGTAAACACACAGTCCTGTGCTGCAGATGGCGAGATATTCTAAAAGAATTCCATTAATGGCATCTTGCACATCATGTGATGTAAGGCAAAAACAAACTCCTGTAGCAGCCAACTGGGCTTAGTGCTTTTGGAGTGAAAACAGAAATGACAGCCTACAGCTTGTAGGAAGAGAATGCAGAGAGTGACAGAACGGGCCACCCACTTATACAAAGGTGATATGCATGCAAATGAATTGCCCCTGGATTTGGTCACATCCCAAATTCAAAGTGCATCTGTCCTTAATTCTCATGCCCTGAGAGTTTGGCCCAACATAAAATGTGAAAAATTGGACTGCACAGGACAATGTCAGACTGCTAAATTCTGTGTAGCTTAACATGCTGTTCAGAAATTTGCTATTATAAAACCTCATGCACATTTGGCTTCACCCAAACTAACCAGATTTGTGTAGTTTGTTATGGGGAAGGAGGAGCCTTTTCATTTGCAGTTACACAAACAATGGCTATTGTCTCCCATATTTTAAGACCTCTCACCAGGCTGTCCTACTTCATGAACCATTTCTTTTCCTTTTTGATAGATTTTGTTTCTACTTTGAAAACAACATCTTTGGCATGACCTTTGTAACAATGGCTTGGTCCCACAGTTATGTCACAGTTTACTCATATTTCCTACTTTCTAGGGTTAGAAGTTGCCCATAAAAATTTGCTGTGGACTGAAACTTGGCATAATGCTTGTACTGCCTGCCTGAGAGAGAATGGTTTTAAAAATTGTCAAAAATCCCAGATCTACTAGGTCATTTATATTTCAGATTATATTTCTCCCCTTCTTCCACTATTAAATCCAGAGTATGTACTTTGGTCCCCGATTTGTGTTAGTATGTGAAGTGGAAATTCCAATCTATTACAAGAAAAGCTGTTTTCATGCTTTTTCCAGCCAAAACAGTCAATTACTGGAGATCTTACTACAAAGCTGTTTGCAAGATTTCCAGCCCAATGTTTAGAGGAAAAAGTCTCAGTCCCATTTTTTTACATTTCAGAAAACTGCATGAACTTCGGGATCTCAACAGAATAAAGCTTTTGAGGATTATTTAGCATTTAGTCTATCTAGTACAGATTATTTATACAGTGCTCACCACACTGGTATCTGAACACATAGGCCAATCTTCTAAATTGTGTTGATTGTTTATAAGCCTAAGCAAAGAATGTGTTGCCTACTTTTTAGCATACCATGTCTGTCTATTAATACATCTTGGAATTACCTGTGTGGCCCGCCAATATAGAATCACAGAAAGGCAGGACTGGAAGGGACCTCGAGAAGTCATCAAGTTCAGTCCCCTGTGCTATGGCAGGACCAAGTAAACCTAGACCATCACTGACAGGTGTTTGTCCAATTTGTCCAATGGTGAGGACTGCACGACCTTCCTTGGAAGCCTATTCCAAAGCTTAACTATTGTTATAGTTGGCAAGTTTTTCCCAATATCTAACCCAAAGCTCCCTTGCTGCAGATTAGCAGGGCCGGTGCAACTATTTAGGCGGACTAGGCGGTTGCCTAGGGCACCAAGATTTGGGGGTGCCAAAAAGCAGCACCCCCAATTTTTTTTAAGTGGTTGAGCTGCCGCTGCTCTTGGGATGGAGAGGGAGTCTGAGCTGCCAGTGGCAGCGGGCAGCCCAGGGGGCCCCCTCGGTCAGCGCGCCGCTGGGAGCTGGCAGCCTGGGGGTTCCACTGCGCAGTCATGCTTGGAGAGGAGGCGGAGCAGAGGTGAGCTGGGATGGGGAGGTACCACAGGGCTCCTCGGGCCAGGGGGTGGGGAGCTACCACAGGGTGCGGGGAGCTGCCACGGGGAAGGGGACACACTTCAGGCTGGGGGGGGTGAAGGTGGAAGTTTCGCCTAGGGCGCGAAACTTCCTTGCACTGGCCCTGCAGATTAGGCCCAATACTGTTTGTCCTACCCTTCAGTGGACATGGAGAACAGTAGATCCCTATCCTCTTTATAACAGACCTTAACATATAGACAGACTTATCAGGTAGTCCTTCAGTCTTCTTTTCTCAAAATTAAATATGCCCAGTTTTTTCAACCTTCCCTCATAAATCAGGTTTTCTAAACCTATTATCATTTTTGTTGCTTTCCTCTGGATTCTTTCCATTCGTCCACATCCTTCCTAAAATTTGGTGCCCAGAATTGGACACAGGTATCAAGCTGGGATCTCACCAATGCTGAGTAGAGCGGGACAATTACCTCCTGTGTCTAACATACAACACTCCTGTTGATACCCCCCAAAATGATATTAGCCTTTTTTGCAGCTGCATCACATTGATAGCTCATATTCAGTTTCTGGTCCACCATAACCTCCACATCATTTTCAGCAATACTACCACTTAGACATCTCCATTTTGTAGTTGTGCATTTGATTTTTCCTTTCTAAGTGAAGTACTTTGCACTTGTCTTTATTAAATACCATACCTGGGTCTGACCCCTGTGGGACCGCACTAGATACATCCTCCCAGTTTGACAGCAAACCATTGATAACTACTCTTTGAGTATGGTTTTTCAATCAGCTGTGCAGCCACCTTATAGTAATTTCATCTAGACCTCATTTCCCTAGGTTACTTATGAGAATGCTATGCAGCACTGTGTTAAAAGCCTTACTCAAGTCAAGGTAGATCACATTCCACTAGGCTGGTAATCCTGTCAAAGTAATCCAATCAAAGAATATCCCTATGGATGCAATAGGCCACAAGGTAACCGATCTTAAAAAAAGAAAACAGCTGACACGGCTTTTCTCATCAAGGAGATACTGATTCTGCTAGTGCTTTAGTATGATGAAAGAGGAGCCTTTTCATAAAACTCACTTTCCACTTGAGCATATGGAAGCAGCTATCCTTTATTATTGGGAGAATCTTTTTTAAAAATATCAGTTATGCTTAGAAAATTTAACTAATTATTTCAGAACCTTCCAAACTTTAACATGAAAATTGCTTAATGCAGTAGTTAATAGGAGAGAGTTTGTCTACCAGCTCCAGCTGGGTACTAGGAATTATGACTTGAGTTTTCTCTCGAGCCTTGCCAAGGATTTATTGTATGACCTAGCTCAAATCACTTTATCTTTATCCGTTTAGTCATTTGTAAAATGGCTGTAATAATATGTCCTTCTCCGAGATGCTGCAAGGTGTAATCCTTTGCTATATAATAGCAAAGTACTAACAGTGAGCTTCCCTATCTGATATTCTTAGTTTTTAACAAATAAAAATTTTATGCCCATGAACTACCTTCACTTTCTCCTTTTGTGGACTGTTTTAAATTAAAATAAGCATAAATATATTTCAAGCACTGTATACTATCACGAGAACTGAAGTACTAAAATGTGGATAGATATTTTGCTAAACATAAATGTTTTATTTTTCTCTTTTTCAGTTGCATGATATGCTGTCAGAATGACCACAAGGTACTGGATGTTTCCTATAAAAGAACTCCTAAACCTTTCTCTGATACAGAATTTAGTATTAACAGCCATGCAAAATATGTAAACTTGTCATAAGTTGCATAAAACAGATCACAACAGCAGTCAAAAATCAGGGAGATGAAAAAGACAGCATTAAATGGGAAAAGGCATATACTGTAGTTACTCCAAGAAATCAGACTGAAGTATGTGCAGCTGATGTATATTTTTAGATTTTCTTTGCTTGGAAAAACTCTTCAATGCCCATAAAATTCTAATAAGAAACTGAAAAAAAAGAATGCTGGTTCAATATAAATATTTATTCAGTGTTAGAACCATTTATATGAGTTTACCAATTGTATAAATTATTTAGACAAAAATGTACCCCTTCTTTTATTGGCTCTAGAGCAGTTTGCAATCCAAAGAATTAGATTTATTCAAGACATTGAACTCACATTTTCATTGTTATTGAAAACTGTTAAATACACCATTACAGCAGATAGCCTTTCTACTGTCTTCTATGTTCTCTATATTTAGCAAAATCTACCAAACAAAGACTTAACACAGATTTGGGGACTAATAGAAATAATCTAAAATTATTCCCACGAAACTTTGTTAGTGGAATCATGCATGAGTTTAGCAATAAATTCCATATAAAGTCTAAACAAAGCCCTAAAAAACCTTTTTCAAGACACTAAGGACATATTTTCCTTAAATATCATTCTAGATTACGTCAAACAACTTTGACTAAAGTATAAAAATAAAATTTTAATTAAAACATGGATTCAAACAGCAATGGATTCAAACATGGATTCCCAGTACAGTGACATAACAACAAGTTATAAAATTTTCATTTGCTACCATGAAAATCATGATAATACAGAAGATTATTGTCTGCTGATTGAGTGTCAGTATTCCTGTAATCCATGTGGGAGTCTTTCACTGATTTCAGTGGATTTTCAACCAAGCTGTCAGATTCATAATAACAGAAATAGTCAAACTGGTGTATGAAACCATTATCACCCACTAAATGAAGCATAAGAGTTAATCAATTTAGACATTTAAAATTTCATTCTTGACCTTTTATTCCTGCTACTACATCTTTCACCCATACTTTGCCCATCGCTTGCTTCCATAACTGTAACCTCCAATTTGGAATCGCTACTCGCCATCTCCTCTTTTCTGTCTATCCAAAACTGCAGCCATAAGTCAACTCTCCCTCTTCAGTTCCCTTAAACAGCTCACTTTCTTGTGCTTCATCAAGTTGAAGTTCCTTGTCCCCACTTTCAAGGCTCTGCACCACTGACATGTCCTACTTTCCGTCCAGCCCTCTGACCTCAGAATTCCTTTTATCTCCTTCACAAACCGCATGTGCTTTTTAGTAGAATCCTTTATGTATGCAGCAGCCTACTATTCGTTCCTTCCAATCCCTTTGTAAACCTGCTTCTTCTTAATCAAGAACATTAACCAGCACTCTGGCATCATCTGCATCCATTATGCTATCCGATTTTCCATCTCTGTTGTGTGCGTTAGACTGTAAGCCTCTTGCAAAGGAACCCCTGTTCCCAGAAGTGTTTGTAAAACTTATAGTGAACTGCATGGGTGCATTTGAGATGATTACATTTGAGATGCCTTTTCAGTTGGTCATTAAAATCTTCATGCTTTGTTTTCAATACAAAGGTGATTTTTTATTAAATTTGAATAAAATCAGTTTAACCATGGGGTGGGGAGGGAGGAGATGGGAAGGCCCATCCAATTTTAATTTCTGTGGTTGCATTCCTCAAAAATGACTGAAGATAGGAACTTTGAACGTGGCTTTTTTATAGTCCTCTATGAAGAAGAAAATTCAGAAGGTTTATAAAACTATGAAAGTTTAACATGGGCACTTTTGTCCCTTAATCATCAAATTTTCTTTCTATACTTTTATCTTTGTTATATAATTTGTATAATAAAATATACAGTTTAATCAATGTATGTGAGTTAATCCTGCAGTAAGGAGTACTCAATTTCACAAATTAAACACTGTATTAATGTTAGTTTTAAATAAATACAAATAACAAAGAGCCAGATGGCCCCAAGGCCAATGAGAAAGTAGAAAGTAGAGAAACACCTTTGTGGAGTTTTTACCAGATTGTATTTTCAGAGATTTGGAGTTTGTGCGCTCTCCCCACCACAAACAGAACACATTGAGGCTTAGTCCCCAAAATTTGTGGATCTAAGAGATCCACTGGAAACCCAGGTCTGCCCACATATAAATACACCACAAGCAGCACCCTTATAATTTCCCACCCAGCTCTTTGGTAGCTTGGCTCTCCTCTCTTGCTGCTAACCTTGCAAAAATAGCCAAAAAATTCCAGTGTGGAAGAGGTTCTACAGAAAAATCATCCATGTTCTGGCTCAGTCCTGGTCCTTGTGGAGACTCCTTTGTAGGATTTCATTTAAAAAGGAGGAAAAGTGCTTCAGAGGAAGCCAAACCACCATCCCTTTCCCTCTCTCCCTCCCCCTCAGACACATGGAGATCCATGTGTGGCTCTGTCAATTCAATCTGAATGTGAAACAATTCTAGATGCTGATGTAGAACAGTTACGTTTTGTTTTAATGAACATGTATAATCTTTGGGGAGTTTAAGTTTATTATGTTCGTGAAGTAACATTTTGCATGGTTATCCTGAACTAGCTTCTGTTTCAGTTCTTTATCCCTTTCTGTTTTAAAATATATGTAATTTAAGTGAATGTGATTTCTGGACAATGGTAGGTAAAAAACCAGACTGGAAACTGAACAAAACTATAAAGAGAATTTGGGATTGACAGTCAATCAGAATTACCAGCTGACATTCTCCTGTTCACACTTCAAGGTTAAAAGCATCCATTTTTTAGTGAACAAACTAGAAAACCCTTGACAAGGTCAAACATTTGCTTCAAAAGCTATACATGGAACTAAGGAAACTCTTCAGAAGTTGGAAAATGAAACAACAGAGGTTGCATTTTGTCCTCAGTTGGCTTCAGCGGCTTAAGATATGAGCCTTTCTTAAAACTTGGAGGCTAGCACTGGAATGATATGCTTGTGTCAAGCAGGAAGGCTCCTACCCAGGGGAGTGGATTATACCTGAATAAATGGTATAATCCCAGGTAAAGAAGATACAAATGTTTTAATGTACCTGCAACTGACTGTTGTCATTTTTCATTATTTTACAATTATGCTATTAAAGTCTAAATTTTTGCTCTATGTCAGGACATTTGCTTTTAATTAAATTACAAGTGAGTGCTACCAAAAGTTACAACCTCAATGTAGCAGAAATAGATGATATTATAATCACACCTGTCCTCACCCCAAGTCACTCTGATGTACCTCTGTACTTTCCATTTTCACTGAGGACCAGAAACTGAAGTACTAGCACAATGCAAAAAAGTATTGTTGTTATACTCCAATGAACCAGAAAGCCGTTCATGATAAGACTTGTTCTCAAAATATTGTGCTATGATTTTTAAGACCAAAATAATATGAAGAAGTTGAGAAGTGCAGTGTACTTTTGGATGCTTATCTCAACTATACAGGACCTCCAAACATTTTGAGGTTTATCTATGATGACATTGTAAGTGGAAAACTGACCCCATAAATATTTCAGTAAGTATTTTAAATAAAATTTGCTGGCTTCATATACTATTTACTTAAACTAATAACTTTTTAAAGGCATTTTGTGGGGCAAAAAAGTCATTTGTTTTGGCCAAACCAAAATATCACATGACACAACCACTGAAAATTTCTTTGCTAATTTGGAAGAATTCAATGTTGTAGTAAGTATTTCTATTACAAAAGGTTACCAAATGTATTAATGGGATCCAGAAAGATGTTTAAAAGTAGATATCTAGCATATAACAATATAAAAATTGTAAACTGGGCTTTTGAGACATTCCAAAATATAAATATAGGTGCAGTTTAACTGAACTTTGAAGATGCTGCTATTCATGCTTTTATTCAAAGGAGTAACAAGAAGAGAGATATGAGGGAAAGAAACAATGAAAACATGCTCAAAGAACAGCAAAACCTTGCGGGTTAGATGGCAATCAAGAATGACACTTCCTAACTGCACTCGTAAGACAAAGGGTCTCTTATTCTCAGGATGGTGGGAGTATCCTAATTTTTTTTCAGGCCTCTGGAGAACACTGTGGTTCATACTGCTCCTCAGAGTTTTCAGAGGATGATTCATGGGCTACATCTATTTTGGCGACTGGATACCTGTACAGAGCTATGTGTATGCTTATCCATGTACCCCTTACCCATATCAGGTGTCCATATATGCTGTGCTGAACATGAACGTATGTCCTGAGCCTGGCTATACCCAATATAGTACAGTGAACACCTGCCCAGGCCAGACTCTCTGAAACTTCCTGGAATAGCTATGAATTCCTGGTACTGGAGGACAATGAACTGCAACCAGACATTTATCAAGGCCTCGGTGTCCTTGGCAGTCATAGAGCTGACAGATAGCTGCTCTCAGAGTATATTCCTTGTTTATGAATGCTGGTGAAAAGAGTCCAGCAGAAAATAGGTGAAGTAGTCAGCACAGCTTGCTACCATGGGTGAGAACACCAGGGACAGGGACCTTTATATTTCTGAGTAAGGGTCAGGCAGGAAAGAGTTCAGAGTGTTGTGGGAACAGGGTTGGAGGACTATCGAACTCAGTACCTGGTACATGCACTGTATCCTTGTCCACACTACAAACTGATACAGGAACAGGGCCATGCCACAGCCTGAAGCATGTTCACATCCATGCCCCTTAGGCTTGCTAATGTTCTTGCCCTGCACACACCTTGAAACCTGTGCTTTGGGATTTAGATGTGGTTGGTGAGGGGAGCTCTGGCACAACCATATGCTTGGACCTGTGTGTAGTTCCCAGTGTAGATGCAGCCACGGAGTTGCATAGGTGTCAAAGGACAGGCAACAGTGAGCAAAGTAATGGAAAGTGAAAACAGAATGAAGATTCAGTATATAAATTGTGGGATTAGGATATAGATTTTACATCTGCTAAACTTCACTATGGCCCTGTCTTGATGGGAAAAAAGAATTTGTTTGTTTAATCGAAAAAGAACTAGATACGTTCATGGAGGATAGATCCATCAATGGCTATAAACCAGGATGGGCAGGGATGATGTCCCTAGCAACTGGGAATGGGTGACCAGGGGGGTGGATCACTTGATGGTTAGCTGTTCTGTTCATTCTCTCAGGGACACTTGGCATTGGCCACTGTCAGAAGACAGGATACTGGGCTAGATGGACTTTTGGTCTGACCCAGTATGGTCACTTTTATGTTTTTATGTAATAATGTTAAGCTAATCCAGTTAACACACCCACCCTTCACCCAAGGCTACAACACAGCCAGATAACATGGCTTCAAATGTGTTAATTTACATCATAACTTTTTAACATCTTTTTAATCATATTAACTTATTATTAAGCTAACTTGATTGAATAACCCACCCTTGTGCCCATCAAGAATACTCAAAAATAGGACAATGATTTGGGATCTGAGAGTCATACTGGTAAACAACATCCTTAATCTTGACAGTGAAAGAATGAGAACTTGGTGTTTAATGTCTGGAGTCATTTACCTCTCCCCTCCAAGTACAAAACAACAACAAAAAACAAAAATAAAAAACTTGGTTCCAACAAATTAACTTTTATCACCACTTACCATCAAATTCTGCAAGCCTTCTAATATCTGCTCCAAGTTCTGAAGTAACTGGTAAAGCCTGACGTACTTTTAGGTTAGTCTCACTGTAAAATGAATAACATGTCCTTTATATAAGACTCTTTCCATAACCCTCCGGCCCTGCCTTCTCTCACCCACAGGAACCTATATTCAGTACCATAGAATCTGACTTTGTGGACTAAGATAGCACATTTATAAAAAGACAGACATTCAGACAGTTCTTTCTAATGTTATTCTGGAAGAACACACTTCAATTTTTGCAACCAATTCTAAAACATAAGAAGGAGCTCCAGTTTTAATAAATGCTGGCATCGTAATGAATGCAAATCTGCATAACTATAATTTGTTTTGCTTCTTTGAACAGAGGACATCATAAATATGATTTAGTCAGAGCCCATCCAGTCATCATGCACAAATTATTAACTGCAATAGGAATGGCAGAGCAGTTACCAGCTGAAATAGATTAACATCACGGCAAATTTTGATATTTGAGCTATGAAAAAAAGGTTTTCATAAAAATGTAATAAACCTAAATTTTACAGTGGCTGACACTGAACTGGGGAAAAGGGGAATTGGAGTCACCCTTTCTTAGGAGGTGGTTTGAGAGAGCTCCCTTTACGGCTAAATACTGATTTCCTTACAGGGATGAAAATTTTCCAAAATTCAATCCCTAATGCTAGGCACCTAAAGAAGTGGCTGCTGAGCAATCGGAGCTGCCACTGACTATACATTGAACTAATCTCCCTTAGAAAATAGGAAAAATGGGATACCCTGGCAGAGGCCTTTCTCAGAGTTCTAGATACAGTAACTCCTCACTTAATGTTATAGTTATGTTCCTGAAAAATGCAACTTTAAGCAAAATGATGTTAAGCGAATCCAATTTCCCCATAAAAATTAATGTAAATAGGGGAGGTTATGCTCCACGGACATTTTTTTCTGCCAGACAAAAGGCATTAGATACATTTTAAACAAGCAATTTAATACAGGCATAAGTTTTAAACAATTTTAAACAAGCAATTTAATATAGGTATTAAACAGGTATTAATAGAGGTATTAAACAGGCTGGCAGCCCCTCATCAGCTCCCCTGGCAATCAGCTGGTTTGCAGTGTTCAGGAGGCTCAGGGAGGAGCGAGGATGCGGCGTGCAGCTCCCTTCTCCCTCCCCTGCCTCTTGAATGCCGCAAACCAGCTGATTGCCGCGGGCAGGAGGCAGGGGAGGGAGGGGGGAGGCTGTGCGCCACGTCCTCGCTCCTCCTCTCAGCCTCCTGAAAGCCACAAGACAGCTGATTACCGCGGGCAGGAGGTGGGAGGAGCAGGGGGAAGGTGCTGGTACACGGGGTCTGCTGGCAGGCGGGAGGCATTGATAGGGGAGCTGCCGGCTGTGGACAAAGCAGGCAGCAAAACGACGTTATAGAGGAGCATTGCACAACTTTAAACTAGCATGTTCTGTAATGGAGCAGGGACATAACATCGAAACAACGTTAAGCAAGAGGACGTTAAGTGGGGAGTTACTGTATTCCAAATAAAGAGGTCTAGAACTGTGGATGTGTCCTCAACTGCTGAGCTTTAAGGCAGGAAAACATAATGTTAAAGATCACATACTTTTCTAGAAAGAAGTGCAACATTTCCTAAGTGAACACACTTGCATATGGTTGGTGGAACAGATATTGGAATATGTAACAATAATAAAATCAAAACAAATTAATGCCTCAATTTTTAGTGCAGGTTAGGCTATGTCCATGTTAAACTAGTACAGCATCTACAAATTTACCAGTATTTAAGCCAATGATGTCAGTCATTCACCCCTGGAAAAAAAATATTTATTACTTTCTTCAAGTCAGAATATTAATTCTTTTAAAGAGGTAAAGTCTGACTTGGAAATATGTGGGTAAGGAAATTATTCCCAGGAGTCTCTCTTGGTATTCAGAAACTCAGTATGAAAGGTTCATATAGTTAGATATGCTATACATGAGTTTGTTGGAGTAGGTTTTTTTACTTTGGTTTTATTATGATTAATTTTTTTTTTCTATCTGTTACTCAGTTTTATACTTCATTACATTTTTTGGTCTTATGTAAGACTATTAATCTACATGAACTATCATTCACATCAGACTATTTAGGTTCTTAGACTGTCATTTATCACCATGGTATCGGAGTATATGACACCAATGAGCACAAAGAAAAATGTGACTTCCTTAATTATTATTTGTTATCCATTTCTAGTGGCACCCACATTGCAGTAGGTGCTGTATAAGCACTAAAGACATGAGCCCTGAACTTGTGATGATCATCACATGAATGTATTTAAACTGTTCCTGCATTTGACAAGTACATCATTCACACACTAATCACCTGTAACTGGAGTTCTCTGAGACTGATTCTACACATTCCCACCCTTGGGATGTGCTAGCAGTGTGTGACAAAGTTCCTCCTCTACGTTGGTGGGTCCTGCACTTATTGGCAGATTTGCTCACCTCAGTGATCTTCCCCACAGTCTGGGTCAACTCCTCCTGTGTCTGATCAGGAGTCGGGAGGTTTGGAAGGATCCCGGGCCCACCCTCTACTCCGGGTTCCAGCCCAGGGCCCTGTGGATTGCAGCTGTCTATAGCGACTCCTGTAACAGCTGCATGACAGCTACAACTCCCTGGGCTACTTCCCCATGGCCTCCTCCAAACACCTTCTTTATCCTCGCCACAGGACCTTCCTCCTGGTGTCTGATAACACTTGTACTCCTTAGTCCTCCAGCAGCACATCCTCTCACTCTCAGCTTCTTACTCCCAGCTCCTCACATACACTTCCTCTCCTCTGGCTCCCCCCTCCCTGACTGAGGTGAGTTCCTTTTTAAACCCAGGTGCCCTGATTAGCCTGCCTTGATTGGCTGCAGGTGATCTAATCAGCCTGTCTGCCTTAATTGGTTCTAGCAGATTCCTGATTACTCTAGTGCAGCCCCTGCTCTGGTCACTCAGAGAGCAGAAAACTACTCATCCAGTGACCAGTATTATTTGTCCTCTCAAGTGCCATTGCAGCTCTCTCACACCCCTCAAGCCCCTCCCCTCACTGTTCCTGAATGTTCTGACAGAGAGGCTATAAAACAGTGGCATGCTGCTCCAGCTGCTTTGGCTCCTTCCAATGACTCCTCAGGTCCATGGCTGTAATAAGGTCTCTGAGGAAGAGGCTAAGACAGATGGGGATTGTGAACATGTGGAGTTCATATAAAAATACTCTGGCTAAAGCTTTACTTTGAGTGGTCTCTATATATTTCCATTCTTGGGATAATCTGATAAGCAGTACTGTGAAATGAGGAAGGTGGGACATGGAGTCTTAATTAAACAATGACTGAAGTACTACTCTACAAAACCCCCTCCATTTTGTCTTCAGCTGGCTCATGAGATAACCTCTCCACCCCAAAGGATGCCTGAAAGAAATTGGAACAAAGAACAGTAACTACAAGGGTGTGAGTGACTGCTGGACCCAGACCAGACGGAGGCTAATCTGCCAAAGAAGCTTATTGGAACATCTCTGAGGGTGAGATTTACCTGCAATTAGTTTGCTACTGTATTAGGCTTAGACATGCGTGTTTTATTTTGTTTTGGTTGGTAATTTACTTTGTTCTATCTGTTATTACTTGGAACCACTTAAATACTACTTTTTGTATTTAATAAAATCACTTTTTACTTATTAATTAACCCAGAGTAAATATTAATACCCGGGGGTTAAAATAGATTTATACAGGGTAAAATGGATTTATTTGGGGTTTGGACACCATTGGAAGCTGGGTATAGGAGTGCTGGAGAAAGGAGTACTTCTTAAGCTGTTTTCAGTTAAGCCTGCAGCTTGTGGGGGACGTAGTTCAGACTTGGATCTGTGTTTGCAGCAAGCGTGTCTGGCTCAAACAAGGCAAGGTACTGAAGTCCGAAGCTGGCAGGAAAAACGGGCTCAGAGGTAGTTTAGGCACATCAGGTGGCAGTCCCAATCTGGCCATCAGAGGTGGGAAAGATGGAAGGATAAAATCCTAGCTACTTTCCTTTTGGAACTACCATAGGATCCATCAGACTGCACTGGAGTGCAGAACCTAGAGGAGCCTCAATAAATAAAAATTAAAAAAAGAATTTCAAATAAAATAATACAATATAAAGGACTTAACTCAGTCCAAAACTAACCAACCAAGAACTGAAACTATCCAATGGCACTGTAGATTGAGGAAGAGGATCCAGGGAGGATCCAGTCTCCACAACCACAATGGGAAGGAACAGAAGAAACTGGAGTTGTCACACCTCCATTTATATCCTTGCCCTCATAACATTCAGGAATAGCAAGAGGAAGGGTAGAAGAGGTGCAAAAGTGTTTCAACTTCACTGCTATTAAGTATAAAACTGTCAGAGCTGCACCACAAGCATATCCCAAGGGTGGGACTATGTAGAGGCCACTTGAAGAAGAACATTAGGAAAAAATATATCTGTGATCAATAGCTGGTGTCCACGTGCCATACACACGTAAATAATATATTTTTAATGTATTATGTTATTCTGTTAACTACTCTAACAGATTAAAACTTACCCATCAAGCTCAGCTGTTTCAATGTAACAGAGACCATGTGGTTCACTGCTAGACAGAAGTAACAAATCAGCCTGTGAAAAAAAAAGTGATGTTAAATATATTCTGTCATCTCGCAAAGCTGTAAAAGGATTGATAAAAGGCTCATATAAGATACAAAAAAGTTCCAAGATACACCACCATGTTCTCTGTAATTTTTCTTATCTAAATATATAGCACAAATATTTCTTTCAAATTCTCATGTCTGAAACAAATTTAATTTTTTCCCCTAAATTACCAAACAGAGAAAACATGCATACAGACTTTATGGACCAGATCCTCACCTGGTATAAACTGGCACAGCTTCAATTACTTCAATAAATCCATGAGGTGGATGAATTGACATTTTTTTTTTACACAAGGTACAGATCTTTAGACAGCATAAATCAGTGTACTTCCATTGAAATTAGAGGATAATCTACTCTAAAATTTGTAAAAGTGAGTCTTTTCATATTTAAAATGGTTCCCATTCATGAACATTAAGGTTTTGCAATGAAAAATTCCTGCAGGATTTTGGGTACAGGTGATTCAGCATACCGTGCATGCATAGTGCCTTCACTACTGGATAGGGCTAGAAAAAGTTATTGCTGTCTTGGTGATGTCAGTACTTCACATCATAAAAAGTGTGCCCACTTTTACTTGACAGATCATAGTATTTTTGATGGAGAATTTATAATATAATAGACCTTGACAGGATGTGCTATAAATACACTTTTAGGCCTTTATTTTACATAAGCACAAAGGAGTAAGTGAAGAGTGGTTTTCTTTACATGTAAATAAAGCTTTAAACATTACTCAGATGTATATTTGTGTTTAATTACAATACCATCCTCCTGAGAAAAGTATTTTAAGTTATACAGGGTCAAAGCAAGGGCTTGTCTACACTACCGCGCGGGGTCGATGCAACTTCAATTTTGTGAATAGCGTAGCTGAAGTCAGCGTACTTAGATCTACTTACTGCGGTGTCTTCATTGTGGTAAGTAGACGTCTGACACTCTCCCGTCAACTCCGCTTGTGCTCCTCATTTTGGTGGAGTACCAAAGTTGATGGGAGAGAGCTCAGTTGTCAGTTTATTGCATCTATACTAGAAACGATTAATTGACCCCCGCTGGATCAATCGCTGCCCTCTGATCCGGCCGGTAGTGTAGACAAGCCCTCATTTCCAAAGAGGGTATCAATGCATGTGGGAAACAAGGGGCAACAGCCACACAATACACACAGAAAGATAGAGAGAGGCAAGTATTTGTTACTATTTTATTTCTCTGTGACATGTACTATGGAAGAAAATATTTGAACTACTTACAGCTACAAATGTATTATTCTCCAGTTTAATGATGTCACCGGGTCTTACATTCATCCATTTTTCATTCTGTAATCTATGAAAGATAAAACGCATACACATACACACTTATTTTTTTCTAGAAATATGTTTAGTGAGAGATAGTAATTTACACTTGTAGTCTTAAGGTCATTTACAGGGTATTAAATATGGACCATTACACTACAAAAATCAATGCTCAGAGTGCACTACTCAAAACAAACACTGTTCCATTATTAACAAATCATCTGTATGACAAACTACTGACTACTATCCATTTTATAATTATTTCTGTTGGTGATAACATTAGTAAAGACTTTATTCAGTAAGATCCCTACCAGATGCCTGTATACTAGAAGGATCTTTGTCATAATCATTACACATATGACTGAAGAGCAGGAAACAGAAATGGAGAAGGGAAACGAAAACATGAGACAGCAAAGTGGGAAGAAAGATTTAGATGAGTGAGATAAGACATGGAAAAAAGTAAGAAAAGGAAAGAAAATAATGAGAACAAAGAAAACAGAAGAAAAAATGAAATAGCAAGCTGTTTTCAAGCTTGCTTGAACAAGTATTCATCATTGCTAACATTGAAAAACTCTTCCATGTTTGCACTGGCTAATTCAAATGCATTATAATTAGGGCCCTACCAAACTCATGGTCCATTATGGTCAATTTTATGATCATAGGATTTTAAAAGTCATAAATTGCAATATTTCTGATATTTAAATCAGAAATTTCACAGTGTTGTAACTCTAGGGGTCCTGATTCAACTCTGAAGGCAGCAGCACAGAAGTAAGTGTGGCACGGTATGGTATTGCTACTCTCACTCCTGCGTTGCTGCTGGTGGGACACTGACTTCAGAGCTGGGCACCTGGCCAGCAGCTTCCACTCTCTGGCCACTGAAGGCAATGCAGAAGTAAGGGTGGCAATACCACAACCCTCTACAATAACACTGTGACCCCCCCCCATCCTCTTTTGAGTTGGGAACCCCAGTTTGACAAACACTGTTCTCCCCCGTGAAATCTGTATAGTAGAGGTTAAAAGTTCACAAAAGACCAGATTTCACAGGGGAGACCAGATTTCACAGTGCGTGCTGTGTTTTTCACAGCCATGAATTTGGTAGGGCCCTAATTACAATGCAACAAAGGGTATGCAACTACTAGATATTGCCTTGAATTCGAAAGGATTCCCCAAAACTGTAGCCAGCCAGAGGAAAAACAGACCATGTGCATCAATATAACTTTCAGATGTTTTTGTATAAAATTCACTGAGATGTCAGAAAGCTTGTGTCCTATTGCAATGAAGCATTAATAAAGTACTTCTCTGTAGTGATAATATAGCAGTAATGACCAATTCCAGTCAAGTTCAGAATAAAGATGGGTTATTACAAGGTAGTAACAAAAGTTGGTTTTATTTTTAGCTAAAAAAATCTAATTTACTTGTCTTATAGGCTGGAAAACAGTTTAAATATTTATACAACTGTGAAATATGCCCTGCACTATCAGCATGCTAGGTCATTTGGCTTAGACATTCGAAGAACTTCTCTTTAATACTGATCCAAGTACATGTTGTTCTGGAAAGTTTTCAATTGCAGCATTTTCATCTAGAGCCAGAATTCGCTCATTTTCAAGCTCTCTTCTCTTCTGTTCTTTATCTTACATGGGGAATTGTACGTTGCAGCACATATAACTTAATTTTATTTAGTTTTTCAGGTGCACTTATGTATTTGGATAATCTTTAAAGGAAACAGTTGTAGGGAACGTAATTTATTTGCAGTATTGTTGTTTCTCATGCTAATTTGTAGGACAAAACTTGAGGGAAAACTTAATTGATAAAGATAGAAGTTTTAGTCATCATTTATAGTCCAAATAGGACCCTGGATCCTTACACATGAGTTTCATGATAATTTGTATCCCAAACTAGAGGCAAATATCATAGTTTGGGCCCAACTCTAATTGACATTAGTAATGTATTGTTAATCTAGTCATTATAAAATCTGTTTAAAGAACATTAATCCCAGCAAGAGCTGAAAAGTGCTGGAGAATTAGTGCTCTGCAAAGAGATAAAGCATAACCTTGCTCTTCAAGTGATCTCTAACAGGCAACTCAGAACTGCAGCCAGTCCTCCCCCAGCAGAGGGACAAGTCACCATGACATTTGAGGGCTAAGGATTCAAGAGGAATCCAGGAAAACCACTAAGCAAACCCACTTATTAATATTAACATTAGCCTCTGACACATATTGAAAAAGTCAGAAAATCCAAAGCTATAGCTCATGTTTTGCCCTGAAATCATTCTGTTCTGGAGGGATAAGAGTGGGGAGCTTACATCATCCTGAAATATGGGGCAGACTCAGACTCAGTCATGAATTTTTTGGCTTTTAAAAGCACTGCAACTATGCTATTTAAATATGATTTTTAAACAGTAAAACATCCCCGGGGGATGTTCATGCTTGGGTTTTTTGGTGTGTTTTTAAAGGAACTTTTTTTCTGGAAGGTTTTTAGCAGTGTAGTGTGAGCCCTGTGAGCTTGAATCTGTAGACCCAGGCTCTGAGATTTGCTACCATAGGTTTTAAAATACAGTGTAGATGTAGCCTAATTAGTCTTCCCTGAAAGCAGTCTCTACTGGCTCCACATAGGTCAACATGGAAGGTGGAATGGAGGATTAAAATAAGGTCGTGAGATCTCCAACTATGTAGATCCAGTCATCGTAACAGATTGTGCAAACAATGAAGAAGAGCAATCCAAAGGCTCCACTGTAGCCCTGCATCTTGGCCAGATTAGAGTGTTAATTCTCCTCTCCAAAAACTGTACATTTTATATCTCAATTTATTTGGAGTGGTGACTTCATGTATCTCCAATTAATATTTTAATAAAGCAGTATATATTATGTTTAATTTTAAATCAAGAAACTCCACACCTTTCACCTACAAAGACAAATTACTCTGTCTTTATGCAGGGGCCATAAATTTAGTCAAAACAGTCATTTTAAAAATTAATTTACATACCCAACCACACCCAAAGCCATCACTCTGCCCTGTTGGATCACTACAATATGCTGTTGTGCTATGCTTTAAATGTGTATGCAATTGAAGGCTGATAGCTCCAAAAGAGTTGACCCATTTTACAGTTACGTAAGCAGAATGTGCTATATTGTGCATAGAAAAAAAAAATCCTTCGGACAACATCTGAAAACTATATACTGAACAGCAGATACCAGTTTGAACCTAGATTGTCTTGGACATTTTGATTAGCTCACTTAACACATCAGAAAAAATGTTAAGCTGCACTAGTTGGAAAGGGAGAAGAGACAGAACATTTAGGGGTGGGAGTTTCAAATGAGTTAATGCCAACGGGAAGCTGAAAGCCTAAACCCCATAGACTCTATAGAAAATCCCAGCCTAAATTGATTTCAGAATGGGGAGAGATTGAGAGAAAAAGACACAGTGAGAATGAAAAAGAGAATGCATCAGAGCACATGAACTGCTTTGGAGCTCTCTGTCTATTAACTCTTTTAAATTTTGCTTTTTGACTTTCCTGTAATGTCCTCAATGAGTTCAGGTAGCATAGAGTTCAAATCATGATTCTGTGGATAGATATTATCCCAATTAAAATGTCAAAATACTAAGGAACAAAAATGCTTACTATTCTGATATTTCTACTGCTTTTCAAAATTCAGCCCTGCTTAACAGGTCACCTCATGACACATGGAATCTTGTTCTGCTCCCACATAAGGAAACCATAAGGATTCACTGGAGCCCCGTGGATTCACTGTACGTGCATTACAGTGACTCCAGTAGAAGCCAGGCTTGCAAATACAGCTATTCAATGAATACAGATAGATTTGGACAGGGCTCAAACTGCTTCTGGCATTTTTACCACCATTTTGTGGCAAGGGCTGCTAGAGCTACATCTGTAATGGGGCTCCCAGATGTCCTGGTACCAATTTGGGTAGTCTGATGAGTGTACCAGTTTGTTTTGTTTTGTTTTTGTGGAATTCTCTAGTGTAGACAAGATTTAATATCATCTCTAGAAAGTGCCAAGGTGAAATATATAAATGAAGGATTATGAAGATAGAACAAAATACAATTTAAACATCAGGACATTGGCGGCAACGTATCTAGTGCTTTTTGTACGAACCACCACTTTAACATTTTCCATTAGCATTTGACATAACAAAATCCCACTTCTTGGGGCTCAAGTATTAAAAAGCATCTTAGGTTAAAGATCAACTTTTACCGAAGTCTGAGTTTTCACTTAACAGTTGCAATTTCTTGTTCTGAAGACACATTTGTGAATTAGTTCTCCTTGCAGAGACCACACTTCAGAGAATAAAACGTGTAACATGGAACAACGGTACCTATATTTTAAAAACACCAGTACAGAATAAATCATACTCCCTACAGAAGGGAATAACCTGACCAGCTGTGGCACCAATACACAAGACAGCATTAGATTAGCCATTTAGATGCCCCTAGTGACGCTCTTAACCAATCAGTCTGTACTAGAGACGGTCAAGAGAGAGCAGAATGTTGAATTTGGAAAAAAAACTAATTGTGCAGCTCAGCAACTAATACCATGTTATGTGCGATGCAGAAAAACAAAATAACAGTGTTTCTCCAGGGGTCAGTCTGGTATGGTTAAGTATCCAGCATTGCTGGGGTAAAAAAAATGAAGTCATAAATATCCATTTAGACACAAGCAAATTTGGTCCTAGGCACATGCAATGCAAGCAACTGTTTGGTCCCTATACTTCTGTACTCCCTCTAAATCCCCCATATTTTTGTGCTGATTTAGCAATTCACAGGTTGACCCACTCTCCATTCCAGAAGCCGGTCTGACAGTTGGAGGAAATTTACTGCCAAATAGGATTGGAGTGGAGGAAATCCACTGCTTAATCCTCCCCACACCTCTGCCCTTCTCAGATAGCTTGGGGCCCCACCAATCAAAAAACTATCCCTGATCAGAGATGTATCTGGCTAACAAGAGTCTCTCCCTACTCCCTACAGGTAAGACAAGAGATTCATAAACAAGTAGTTGCCAAACATTACCTCAAACTATTTTCATACTATGCTGTTAGGGAAAATTGTGTGAACCAGGCAGCTACCTAGTTTTCTATCAGTTTTCTTTAGTTGTTTCACAGAGTGTGGGGGAGTCCAGCCCTGCACCCCTCTTCCTGGGACTCACAGTGACTCTCAGCCAGCCAGTAAAACAGAAGGTTTATTGGACAAGAGGAATGCAGGTTACAGCAGAGCTTGCAGGCACAGCCAGGACCCCTCAATCAAGCCCCTCTAGGGTCCAGGAAGCTTAGCCCCCTGAATTCCAACCACCCAGCCCAAAACCGAAACTAAAAAAAACTCCCCTCCTCCAGCTGGCCGATTCCTTTGTCCAGCTTCCTGGCCAAGGTGCTGACACCCCTCCCCCCTACCTGGCTCAGGTTACAGGCTTAGGTCCTGTCCCTCACCTAAAGTCATCCCCAGCTCTCCCATCCCCCACACAGACAGCCCCTACTCCATCACAAGTTGCCTCTCCTGTTAATAAGGATATCAACTGTAAATATGTAGCACCAACCTACTAGAAGGCTTCCAACTTCATTGATGTTTTTTATGAATTCCTGTTTGATAACATCCACTTTTTTCTGGGGAGGCAGCATTGTATCAATGATGCATTATCTTGATTCCACTTGTACATAATATGCAGTCATGCAAAGAACAACTGCACACAATAGTTTAATTTAACAGAGGATCAGGGCTCCAACAAGTCTAATACTAAATATTTTAAGCTTTGCACAAACGTTTACATGCAAGTCTTGTACAATGGGACAACCAGCTCTGGAAGAGTAAAACTAACGGCCTGAAATGTATTGATTAAACTGCTGCCTTTTGAAACAAGCCATAGTTCTATGGACTGAAAGTTTACCCATCCTGGGGCTTTCTTTTTATTGTTATTTTTAACAGGAACTTAGTGGCATTCAATGGAATTCATACTACACAGGGGAGCGAAACATCCCTATGCCCACTCTGTCCACTGATCACTACCTGCCCATTACATCTCTACTTGCTTTTATGATCACTGGGATTGTTCTCTCTTTTTGTTTGCTCTTGTATTGCAACTCTTCCAAGTCTATGTTACAGTCCTTCCATTTGTTACATTTAATCACTTGAGATTTATTTATTGGTAATTATTTTTGCCATTTGAGACATTTCTGTTCTGTGACTGCTTTACCTTAATACATTATTTACAATTCAAAAGTCTGTTTAAACAAATGAGCAATCAGAAAATAGCTGGCCTTTAATATCTTCAGAATATATGTTATTTATTTAGAAATAATCAAAACCAAAACAATTCAATTTTAAAGAAAAATCTTCACAGATTTATTCCAGAAAAACAAATATTCTGCCTCAGTGGAACCTCAAACTGGCTTAGCCCTCAGGAAATCTAGCAGAATATTGGGGACCTATGGTTTTATTTATGAAAAGTCATTTACAGTCAAGGAACTCAATATTTAATTTTACTGAAAGTTGATTTGGCAAATCTTCTGTAAAGTTAATGTTTCGGCACCATGGATTGCTTTGCTACATCTTATAACCACAAAACAAGCAAAAAATAACTACACCCAAGAAGGACTGCAACAGACAAAGAAGAAAATCTGTTGCCACCATGCTCCATTTAAAAAATAACTGCATCATAGCTGACCATGAGCATTCCTCCCAGAGATGATGCTTATTCTGTATGTTCAAATAAAAAGAATTAGAAGTATCTCTAAGAGAATCACCTGGTGATTCCCAGCAATGTTACAGTTCATATTTTCACCAGCGCCATATAAATTAAATGAAAACATTACTGTGCCCGTTCTCAGATCATGTCCTTGTTTACAGTAGTGATGTGGCATCCATTACACTTCAAAGCAGTGGTCACCACCCATCAATCACGATCCACCGGTCAATCCTGAAGCCTCTGCCAGTCGATCACAATCTCCGGGCTGCTAAAAGTCCGGCGGCTCAGGCAGGCCTGCCGTGGTCCCATGCCATTTTTGAAAGTGGCTGGCTACTGGCACATCTCTGCAGCCCCTGGAGGGATGGGGGGCTGGGAGGCAGCTCTGCGCGCTGCCCCCGCAGCTAGCACTGTCCCCGCAGCTCCCATTAGCCAGGAACCAGCCAATGGGAGCTGCGGAGGCGCCGCTTGTGGGCACAGGCAGCACATGGAAACCTGCTATCACCCTTCCTCCAAGGGCCGCAGAGATGTGCCAGCAGCCAGTCGCTTCCAGGAATGGCATGGGGCCACAGCAGGCAGGCAGCCAGCCTGCCTGAGCCCCACTATGCCGCCAGCCAGGAGTCACCTGTGTAAGTGCCTCCCAGCCATAGCACCCCTCACTCCTGCACCCCAAGCCCCTGCCCCAGGCTCAGCCAGTGCACATCCCACAGTTGAGAATGTTACACTGATTTGTGACATCCCTGAAGGATTTTGGATCTATAAATCACAAATGACACTAATAAAAAGTAAAATTCATGAAATGTCCAGTGGATTCTGTGAGATGAGGTGCAGTGTGATCATATGATCCCTGCACCCAAACTCCCTCCAAGAGCTTGCACCCCTCACTCCTGCACCTCAATCCTCTGCCCCAGGCTCAGCCCAAAGCCTCCTCCCACACTCTGAACCCCTAGACCCCAGCCTAGAGCCTGCATCCCCTCCCACACCCCAACCCCTTGCCCCAGCCCAGTGAAAGTGAGGGTGGGGGACAGCAAGCGAGGGGGGAATGGAGTGAGTGGGCAGGGCCTCAGGGAAGGGAAGGGGCCTCAGAGAAGGGGCAGGATAGATCCTGGGTTGATCTTAAATTCAAAAAATGATCTTGTCCATGAAAAGGTTGAAGACCACTGCCCTAGAGAAAGGGCCGGGTTAACTCTCCTGTGAGCCTGGAGTTATTAGATTTTGTGGGGACCCTGTAGACAAGTCTTTTTCCTGGGAGGGAGCTTGATGCTGGAGGGGGCAGGGGATTGGGGTGCAGGAGGGGGTGCAGGGTCTGGGAAAGAGTTAGGGTGCAGGAGGGAGAGTCTGATCTTAGGCAGGGTGGTGGGATGAAGGAAGGGGTGCAAGGTTCAGGCTCTGGCCAGGAGGCACTTACCACAGGTGGCTCCCGGCTGGCAGTGCAGCAGAGCTCAGCCAGGCTGCTTGCCTGCCATAGCCCCATGCTGCTCTCGGAAGCAGCTGGCTGCTAGCATGTCCCTGAGGCCCCAGGGGGAAGGGGAGAGCCCTGCCTAGAGGTACTTAGAACCTACCTGAGTCTGTTAGCTCCTATGATGAACCATTATAACAGTCCCTCTACTCCAAAAGAGGTGGGGATACCATTAGGAAACAGCAATTATTATATTTAGGCCATGACAAAGCTATTCTTTTAATTCCTTCAACGTGTCCAGGCTGAGCCTGAAGCTATATCAGGGAGTCACTGAGTGAAAGCTTGAGACTTATTCTGGACATGGACATTGAAATCACCCTGAAAAATAAGTCTTGATAACTCATGAGATGAGAAGAACTCAAATCGCAGACAGCTCCAAAGTAGTAACAAAGTCATCTGGATATCATCAACATCCCTTGGGGAAGATTCTCAGCTGCTGACTTCAATGGAACTATGACACTTTACACTAGTTGACGATCTCCCCCCTGTCATGTTTTATCCTGGGATTTGCCTATCAAATGGACACACATAAACTATTCTGTCTTTTAGTGGAGCAGTACCCACATGTCAGGCAAGATGCACAAAGCACAGGCATAACCCCACCCCACCCCATGCTAAAGCTCATGCTGAACCAAATATCTTATTGGATAAAGGCAACCAAAACTGGGCTGATGGTATTATCCAGCCAGGCCACAGTAATATAAGTAGGGTTGTTGTTTTGCCAAATATGAATCTTCAGAAAAGGAACAAATGAACAGTCCAGGCCTTTTTATCTGAAACTGGACAAGTTAGAAAAATACTGGCATCTGGTATTAGTATAAGTAAACCCTTTACTTGTGTACTAGCTGCCAAACAGCATAGTGGTTCCCAAGTTTGCAAACGGTAATTTTTGATCATGAAAAAGCCTACACTGTTTTCAAGCCAGGGGGTGAGAATAAGGAGAACAATTTTTCTCCTTCCTTCTTATAACCACCTTTTATGGTCTTGAAAACTGTTATGTCCCCTCTCAGTCTTTTTGTCTCCAGACTAAACAAACCCATTTTTTTCCATCTTCTCTCAGAGGTCATGTTTTCCAGACCTTCAGTCATTTTTGTTGCTCTTCTCTGGACTTTTTCCAATTTGTCCACATCTTTCTGAAATGTGGTGCCCTGAACTGGACACAGTATTTGAGCTGAGGACTAATCAGCGCCAAGTACAGTGGAAGAATTACTTCTTGTGTCTTGCTCACAACACTCCTGTTAATACATCCCAGAAAGATATTTGCTTTTTTTGTAATTAGCTTCAGGTGCAGAAAAGAGGACATCATTTGAATTGAATATCTGTGTCTTCAGGTGAAATAACTCAAGAACAAAATCTTTCCTAGTACATTGACAAGATAAACAGCTACAACAGAGTATTACTGGAGTATTTTCAGACCTGTCACTACTATTTAGCTTCTTGATACATGATGACTCTTAGATCCCAACAGCAGGAAGGATACAAATGGAATAGTTTGAATTGTGTTGAGATTTTAAAAATATAAATTGGGCATTTAAATACTAGTGAATGTATCACCAGCTGTAATGCAATTGTAATTTTGGAGTTTTTAAATAGACTTACCATTTTTGATGTCTGAGTTCTCCACAACTCTAAAACTTGGTCTCTCTCTTCACCCCCTCCCCAGCCTCCGGTCTGCCAAAGACTGAATTAGTTAACCTAAGGGCACTTTGCAATGTTCACCTTTTATTTGTAGTCTTTTTGTAAGATGACAGTTTGAAGCCTGTATGTGGTTACTACTACTTGATTATTTGGGGCAATTATTCTTCTGCCTGGATGGCTTTGGCTGGGTGGTTTGCTATGATGTGTGGATTGTATTATGTTTTTTCTTTGTTTCTATTTAAGTATTATAAATGGACCTATAGTCAAATGATAGGTGCTTTACCCAATCACCAAAGAAAGTCTGTAGGAGTGTCATAGTTTCTTTGGGCTAATATATCATTGCTTATATAAAGTAATTGTGGAAGTATGTTTCACTGACCTTTGCTTATAAATAAAAGGGACTTGTGCTCAAAGTTAAACTGAAGCTTACAGACTGTTTTGAAGTATCTATATGCAAAGCGAAATACAACAACAAAAATGTTTAGAGTGGCTAAAATGATCAAAAACATATTTTTAGTTTGAATGCAAATTTATATAACACTGCAAACATCAGAGAAAGAGAATTCACAAAAATCCCAGCCCTTCATTTTGCAGTTTAACTGTTCTCCAGATACATCTCACCACTTCTCAGACACTTATCAATTTAATGTCTGCCCTCACTAAGCAGACAGTTTCATATGGTTAAGTCAGCCCAGAACATTGAACAGAATCCAATGCACCCACAATCCTGTGAGTTGAATTCACCATTAGTCATGTGAGGATGCGGAGAGAAGTTAGTGAGAGAAATGGAAGCAAATGGGCTGCTCACTGAGAATGGAATCTCAAGGAAAAGAAACAAGGAGGAAGAAAACTCGGTACAACAGACATAATCCTACCACAGCACATTGAGACAAGTGCCAACTGCAGCTGATATTGTTCAAGGCTAGGGCTGCAGATTTGTCACAGCATTTTTTAATCAAAAAGTCAACATCAGTCACGGTAAATTTAGTAAAAGTCACAGGTTTAAGTGTTTGGGGGGAAGTTACGGGAGAGCCATTTTAAGGAGAGATCCACATGGTGGGGACGGGTCCTGCCCTTGGGTGGTGGAAGGCTTGGGGGCAGGAGAGTTGTACAAGAAGCCTGCCCAATGCTCACTTTGCAGCAGCAGCTCCTGTACCGCAGACCTGACCCAGCTCCTTGCTCTGGCCTGTTGGCTCTTGCCATAGCATGCAAGCAGGGTCCTCTCCCTGTGACACCTTGCCATCCTATGGCCCTGGTGCCACCAGATCACCTGCCCCAAGCTGGGCTGTGGCAGCAAAAGTGGTAGGGCCACAAACCAGGTGGCCCCTCAAGGTTCATGGCCTATAAAATCATGAGTACTAAGAAAAATCCCTGACACAAAGAGTCATGGACAAAATGAAAAATCACTCTCTGTGACATTTTTATCACTGTGACAAAACCTGCAGTGCTATCCATGACACTTTGCTATCTGAAGGATTAATGTTCTATTTTAAAAAAGACTTCACAAGTAGTTCTTGCTGATGCCACATGTTGCCCAGTCATTTGGTCAAAAGAAGCATTATTTGGGCTCAGGCTTGGGCATAGCTTCCTTCTGTATTTGGTGTCCAATGCAAAAAACAAAACTGTAACGCAAGAGACTGAAATAGTTGAAAACTTCATTTTGCAACAAAGAAAACACAGCTCCCACTGACTTCATGCAGCATCCTATCAGCGCTTCACAGGAGTGAACTCTTTCAGCATAATAATCTACAGTATATATCGGGGTGGCTAACCTGTGGCTCCGAAGCCACATGCGGCTCTTCAGAGGTTAATATGCAGCTCTTTGCATAGGTGTTAACTCCAGGGCTGGAGCTACAAGCGCCAACTTTCCAATGTGCCAGGAGGTGCTCACTGCTCAAACTTTGGCTCTGCCCCAGGCCCTGGCCTCACTCCACTCCTTCCCCCAAGACCCTCACCCCTTCCCCTGAGTCTGCCACGCCCTTGCTCCTCCTCCTCTCCCCGCCCCTGAGCCTCCTGAACACCACAAAACAGCTGATTGTGGTGGGTGGGAGGTGCAGCAATGGAGGGTTATGTGCTGATCAGCAGTGCTGCTAGTGGTGGGAAACACTGGGGGCAGGCTGGGGGAGCTGATGGGGGTCTGCTGACATGTTAATGTGGCTCTTTGGCAATGCACACTGGTAAATTCTGGCTCCTTCTCGGGCTCAGGTTGGCCACCCCTGCTATATATTGATAAACCTTAATTCAGAACACTGTGATGTTCTGATATAAATATGATAATATACATTTCTCCTACAGATAGCCTGTTCCCTTTATGAAACAACAATTTGGTAGTGAGAAACTTTTACCCCAAAGAAAGAAAATTTTTGCTTCACTTCTAAAAACAAATGCCAGAAGAGAGAGCAAATTATCTCTAAAGATCCTACATATATGCAAAAACACCTCTCTACATGAGCAGGACCACTTGGGCAAGGGAACTGCTGTTGCAGATGGGAAACTATCCTCATAATTTACTATATAAGGGCAAATGGGTCCAGTTACTTGGATTTCCAAACTATTTAATAATGCAATCTGTTGTTAATGAAAAAGTGACAGTGCTGCCAGTTTGCCAAATCTCCTGGGAGAGCTGTTTGTAGAACACTTCTCAAAAGAAGAGATGAAAAGAGAAAGAATAGAGATTGTCCGTAATGCCCAGTGAGGATCCTACTTACTTAAATTTTACTTGTATGATACATAGGATATAATTGCAATTAAGACAACATCAAAAATTCAGAAATGACAGGACTGCTTTTCATTATTGCTCTTTGTGTGACTTACATGCATTAGTAATGAAAGCAGCATGAAATTTACTATGCATGTGATGCAAAGACATTTTTAAGAGGAAATTTGCATAGGAATCTTTTGTGGCAGCAGCTATCTATTCACAAAATCTTTATGTTAGAGACAAGTATAAACTTCCTATACAGCAGTCTGAAAGTACCAAGACTGGTGATTTCTCACCTTACACTACGCTCACTGCAAACATTGATGAATATTATGCATAGCACATATGGCACTCGAGTGGAGGGCTAGGGGGAAGAGGACACAAAGGAGAAGAGAAGCTGAAAAATGCTGTGCACTTGTCCACAAAAATGCTGTCAAACTGTGTCCACAGTTAAGCAGACACTATCAAGTAATTTAGAGGCCAAATTTTATCCTGTTCTAGAAATAGTGTAATCTAAAAAGTAACTGCAAATTGTAAGGGCCAAATTCTGCATTGCAGTGCACATGCTCGGCTCCTATAATTCTGTAAAAATCTGTTGTTTAATTTAAAAACCATGGTTTCAGCTACAAGAAACTGAAAGGCAAAATATTTGGCTGGTTTTCGTTTGTTTCTAAACAGAAACCTATTAAATGTCTTCACTATATTGTTTAGAATGGGTTTTTTTAACCACACAAAATTATTATGTGTCTGGGCCAGAAAGGTAAAATGATAGTCAGCTGTTTTTTCCACAAGCCAAACACTGAATTAATAGGAACTTGGTCCTTAGAGGTTTAGTCTAAAGAGACCTTTTTTATTTAAAAATGTATACCTCAGCAAAAACAAAAGACTTCCTAAACATGTTTTTATTTACTGGATTTTTAAAGTACACCTTAACATTTACTTGCACTTGAAAGTCATTAAGAAGCCTGGACAGTTGAAAAGAGATGAATGAAATATCCCTAGAGCTGATATCATCACTGCATTCTGCACCAGTGTTAGTTTCCGAGAAGTCCCTAATTAGAACAGACTGCAATAATCAGTTTAGAAATGGCAAAAGGAGGGATTTCTGTATGTGACAAAACTTGGCATGTGACTCAAGGAGATATTAGGACTTGAGTATTCAGCCAACTGAAAAGGCTAGCTTCTGACAGCTTACGCTTCCCAACCTTAGTCCTCTTCTTCTCTCAGGGTATGTCTACACTACCCGCCGGATCGGCGGGCAGCAATTGATCCAGTGGGGATCAATTTATTGTGTCTAGTCTCGATGTAATAAATCGACCCCCGAGCTCTCTCCCGTCGACTCCAGTACTCCAGTGCTGCGAGAGGCTCGGGCAGAGTCGATGGGGGAGTGGCAGCAGTCAACTCACCACAGTGAAGGCACCACGGTAAGACAATCTAAGTACATCAACTTCAGCTATGTTATTCATGTAGCTGGAGTTGTGTCACTTAGATTGATCCCCCTCCTCCACCAGTGTAGACCAGGGCTCAGAGAAGATAGCCATTCAGTGATAAAGGGCCAACTTCTCTTAGGATTTGAAAGCAGAACTCCAATTCAAATTGGTGGAGTTTTATGCACAAAGTGGCAAAACTCATGTCTTTACATAAAAGAAACCTCTTATTTGACGAAATACTGACACTGAAATACTCCAGAAGGGTGGCTGAATGCACATCCCAATGACTGGAGTTAGGAAGCAGTCAAGCTACAGAAATCTGTAAGGAATTCTAGAAGCCAAAAGAAAACTTCCAATTTCTCTTTGATTCTTTCCTTTCCTTGTTATAACAGTTTTAAAAGAAAAATATTTGTTAACTTAAAGAATATTTCATTTTTTTAAAAATTGGAAGCTCTCAAATGGAACCCAGACATAAGACGGTTACTCACCTTTATAACTGTTGTTCTTCAAAGTGTGTTGCTCATATCCATTCCAATTAGGTGTGCGACTAAGGCACCCCCTGGAGTGGCGCCCTTATGGCGCCGGATATATGCCCCTGCCGACCCAACGACCCCTCAGTTCCTTCTTACCACCCGGGACGGTCGTTGGAACTGTGGAGTGCGGCATAGCCGATCTCCACTTCCCTAGCTCTTTGCTCATTTATACCTGTAGATAGTTATTATACTGTAGTTGTTAGTAGTTTCTAGTTGTAGTTAATAGTAGTTTTGTAGTTAGAATACATAGTAATTGGAGGTAAGGAGCTTCTCCCCCTTTCCCTCCTTCCCGGTACCGGGCCCATGCCTAGGTCTCCGGGCTTCAAACCCTGCTCAGCCTGCCTCAAGCCGATGCCTACGGGAGACCCCCATGACTCCTGTTTGAAGTGCCTGGGGGAATGCCATCAATCAGATAAGTGCCGCATTTGTAAGGCATTCAAGCCTCGGACAAAAAAGGAGCGGGACTTTCGTTTGAAGCAGCTTCTCATGGAAGCAGCACTTAGCCGACGCCCTCCATCCTGCGTCGAGACCCAGCACCATCGGTCCGAAGCACGCCTCCAGCACTGGATCGACCCAGCACTGGCAAAGACTACTGGCACCAGATGTCTTTGGCACCGTTACCAGCGAGGCACCGCTCGCTGTCTCCGGGAGCCAGGAAGCAGCGCAAGCAACCTGCTGCTCCTGTGCAGTTGCCTGCACCGCCTGTGCCCCCCTTGGAGCAGCGTCCTGTGCTGGACAGCCCCGCGAAGGCTCCAACTCCGGCACCGTCGATTCCGGCACTGCAAGTGCCGTTGAGTCCGGTGCACATAAGCTCCCCGGTGCACACTGTGGTCAAGCTCAGCCTGCCTTCCACCTCGGAGACTTTCTCCACTGCTCATGACCTGACTGTGCTCACTGAGTCGGGACTGTCACAAACTTCAGTACCGCTGGTGCGGGCTGTTCCATCGATAGGGAAGCCCTCCATGATGTGTCCTCCATCGCAGAGCGAGAAGGGTCGGCACCAATCTCGGTCCCAGTGCAGGTCACGGTCACGACTCAGGAGCTGGTCTCCTCCATGGCACTGCTCGTAGTCCTGGCATCGATCACCATCTCGGCACCAGTCGTACTCACAGTGCCGCTCTGTCGCAAGAAGATCTCCTTCCTGATACGGTCGGTACCGGTCCAGCTCCTGGCACCAAACCCAGCACCGGTTTCCTCAGAGTCATTCCCGGTGCTGCTCCACCATAGATCTTCATCCAAGTCCAGATCTACCTCCGGCCACCGATGCGACTGTCAGTCCTGGTCCAGATCATGGTACCGCTTGAGACCGCGGAGCTGATCTCCATCCCTCTGGCGCAGGCCAACAACGCATGACAGTGCAACCCAGCATAAGCGATCAGCTCCACCTTGGCCTTCCCGCCCCAACTTAAGGTTGTCCCAAGCGGAAAGTGGCTACAGTGTCCATGACTAAGACGCGGACGGCACTAGCCAATGGCACGACAAAAGGCAGGATCCTGCTCAGGAACCCCCCACAATGGTCCTTTTGGATCCCTTGGGCATACCATCAGGCCCAAGGCTTCCCATCGGGAGCTTCTTGTTCTGCCCACTCAGAACCTCGGGTCCTGGAGGCCACTGTCACTCACCCCCCCCAGGGGGCCCGGAGGCGACGGCCCTACACTCAGCTCAGGCTCATGCCCATAGCATGGAGGATCTAAGGCAGCCAGACCCCCCACAACATCAGGACTTGCCCCAGTACCGTTTAGTCCCGGGCGTATCCTCCTCCTCGTCCCCTGACAAGGCAGTGGCAGGCACGTCTTCTGTCCCACCACCTATAGACCTCCATGCACACCAAGACTTGCTTCATAGAGTGGCACAAAACTTGAACCTCCAGGTGGAGGAGGTGGTGGAGGTCAAGGATCTGGTGGTGGACTTTTTATCTGCCGATGCTCCCACACATATAGCCTTGCCCTTTATTAGGACCACTCAGGCTAATGCCAATACAATCTGGCAATCTCCGGCGTCTATTCCTCCCACTGCCAAGGGGGTGGAGAGGAAGTACTTGGTCCCCTCCAAAGACTATGAATACTTGTACATTCACCCCCAACCGTGCTCCCTCATTGTACAGTCCGTTAATGAGAGGGAAAGACATGGTCAACAAGCTCCTGCTCCTAAATCCAAGGACACTAGACGTCTGGCTTTATTCAGGCGCACGATCTATTTGACTGACAGCCTATAACTTAGGGTGGCCAACCAGCAGGCCCTCTGGAGCCGTTATATTTATAATACCTGGAACTTGATGGGGAAGTTCAAGGAGCTGGTTCTTCAAGCATCCAGGAAGGAGTTCGGGGCCTTGCTAGAAGAGGGCAAGAAAGTAGCCAGAACATCCTTGCAGGCTTCAACAGATGCGGCAGACTCTGCAGCTAGGACTCTAGCCTCGGGCATAGCTATGTACTGTATCTCGTAGCTGCAGGTGTCTGGTCTTCCACCGGAGCTGCAATGAACAATTCAGGACCTGCCCTTTGATGGCCAGGGGTTATTTTCAGACAAAACTGACTCCAGAGTCTGAAGGATAACTGGGCCATCATGCGCTCATTGGGCATGCATACCCCGGTGACGCAACGTAGGCCCTTCCGACCCCAACTGCAGCGCACCTACCCTAACCCCCAGCTGAGACAGGACTTTTCTAGAAGATGTGGCCACGGTGGTAGGAGGAGGCAATCTGATCCTCAGACAGACCAGAACCTGGGCCCCCCCAAACCATCAGTGGGCCCCAAACAACACTTTTGAAGGTGCACCTGAGGGCAGAGCACCAGTCTCCTTACAGGATCCTTCCCTACCTTTCACCAACCACCTCTACTATTTTCTCCCTGCGTGGTCCCACATAACGTCAGACCACTGGGTCCTACACACAATGGAAAGTGGATACCAACTTCAACTTGTTTTGTCCCCCCTTCCAGCCCTCTCTCTCCATCTCTCTTCAGGGACCCCTCTCATGAGCAACTCCTTCTACAGGAGGTGCAGACGCTCCTGGCTATCGGAGCTATAGTGGAGGATCTGAGGGGCAGTGGGTTTTACTCCCACTACTTCCTAATCCCCAAGGCAAATGGAGGACTACGGCCCATTCTGGACCTGCGTAGACTCGACAAATTTATGAAGTTTCACATGGTTTCCCTGGGGACCATTATCCCTTCCCTGGATCCTGGAGACTGGTACGCTGCCCTCGATGTGAGGGACACATACTTACACATAGCAATCTACCCGCCGCACAGGCATCTCCTTCACTTTGTGGTCAGTCAATGACACTTCCAGTTTACTGTCCTCCCCTTCGGCCTATCCATGGCACTAAGAGTACTTACAAAGCGTATAGCTGTCGTAGCTGCCTCACTCCATCAACATCGGATCCAAGTGTTTCTGTATCTTGATGACTAGCTCATTTGGGGTCAATCCAAGCTCCAGGTGCAATCCCATGTTTGGTTCACCATGAACTTGTTCAGACAGCTGGGCCTGCTGCTCAATGTCAAAAAGTCCACTTTGCAGCCAACCCAGAGAATAGACTTCATCAGAGCAGTCCTGGATTCAAATCTCACCCAGGCATGCCTACCGCATGCCCACTTCCAGTCCATGGCAAGCATTATTCATGGCCTCCGAAGCTTCCCGACCTCAACAGCACGCACGTGCCCCAGTCTACTGGGACACATGCCATCTTGCATCTTCATGACCAGACATGCCAGACTACGCCTCTGTCCACTTCAGGCCTGGCTCTCATCAGTCTACCATCCAGGTTGAGACAATCTAGACACGGTGCTCACAGTACTGACGGAAGTCTTAACCTCCCTGGTTTGCTGGCTGAACCCCAACTTCGTATGCGGGGCGATGCCATTCCATGTCCCACAGCCCTCCCTAGTCCTACCACAGACACATCATCTCTGGGCTGGGGCGCTCACCTTGCGGACCTTCGCAAACAGGGCCTTTGGTCCACACAAGAGATAACCCTGCACATCAACGTATGGGAACTAAGAGTAGTGCGCCTGGTGTGTTAGGTGTTCTGTGAACACCTTTAGGGCCATTGTGTCGAAGTCTTCACAGACAACACAATGGCCATATTTTACATCAACAAGCAAGGGGGAGCGCGATTGTCCCCCCTCTGTCAAGAAGCCATTCACCTGTGGGAATTCTGCTTAGCCCACTCAATCGACCTGGTGGTGTCGTTTCTCCTGGGAGTCCAAAATACCTTGGCAGATCACCTCAGCAGGTTCTTCCTGGCTCACAAGTGGTCGATTTGCCTGGACATTATCCATTCTCTTTTCTGGAAGTGGGGGTTTCCCCACATAGTCCTTTTCACCTCTTGTGAGAATCAGAAGTGCCAGGTGTTCTGCTCTCTCCAGGGGCGCTCCCTGGGCTCCCTATCAGATGCCTATGCCTTTCCTCTTTTCCCATTTGGTCCACAAGGTCTTTCTCAAATTGCGAAGAGCGAAGGCCCACTTAATCTTGATCTCCCTGGCGTGGCCCAGGCAACATTGGTACACCACTCTCCTCGATCTGTCAGTGACCACACCAATTCCACTCCAGTTGTTGGCTGGACCTGATCATTCAGAAGCACGGTCGACTGTGACATCTGGACCTGCAATCCCTCCATCTCACAGCATGGATGCTACATGGCTAACTCAATCTGAGCTGCGTTGCTCCCGCTCGGTGCAGTACATATTCTTGGGTAGCAGAAAGTCCTCTGTTAGGTCCACGTATCTGGCCAAGTGGAAGCGTTTCTCCTGTTGCTGTGCCCTGAGCAATACTGCCCCTCTGGAGGTGCCAGTACCTACCATCTTAGATTATCTCTTGTCCTTGAAACAGCAAGGCCTAGCAGTTTCATCCATCAGAGTATACCTAGCAGCAATTTTGGCCTTTCACCTGGGCGAAAACAGGCACTTGGTTTTCTCCAATCCCATGGTTCCTCAAGGGACTGGAACATCTGTACCCGCAAATTCAGCATCCGGCCCTTACGTGGACCTCAACCTGGTCCTAGCCAGGCTCATGGGTGCCCTGTTCCAGCCAATGGCCACTTGCTCGCTTCTGTACCTTTCCTGGAAAACAGCTTTCCTCATCGCTATCACCTCGGTGATACACGTGTCGGAACTTCGAGCCCTCACATAGGACCCACCGTATATGGTGTTTCATAAGGACAAGGTACAGCTGCGACCACACCCTGCCTTCTTAAGGTGGTGTCTGCCTTCCATGTCAATCAAGACATCTTCCTTCCAGTCTTCTACTCGAAGCCACATGCTTCTCAACGAGAGCAACAGTTGCATTCCCTAGATGTTTGCAGGGCCCTCACCTTTTACATCGAACAAACAAAACCCTTTAGGAAGACGACCCAGCTGTTCGTAGCAGTGGCAGACCGGATGAAGGGCCTCCTGGTCTCCACACAGCACATCTTGTCCTGGATTACATCATGCATCCGTGCATGCTATGGCTTGGCTTGTGTCCCAACTACGCACCTTACTGCCCACTCTACTAGGGCTCAAGCTTCCTGGCTCATGTGCCCATACCAGAGATTTGTAGGGCAATAACTTGGTCACCAGTATACACCTTCACTTCCCACTACGCGATAGTGCGGCAGTCCAGGGGTGATGCTGCATTTGGTTCAGCGGTTCTTCACTCCGCGACATCTCACTCCGACCCCACCGCCTAGGTAAGACATGGGAGTCACCTAATTGGAATCGATATGAGCAAGCACTCAAAGAAGAAAAGACGGTTACTCACCTTTGTAGATGAGACTAGGATGAACAGATAAAGGGAGTGACACAGAGAGAAGAATGTGCAAGGTGCAGTGGGAGGCAACAGGTTATGGGCAGAACTTTAAGAATGAGAAGGCATTTGAATTCTATGTGGAAAAAGAGGAAGTGGTAAAGATATCTGGCAGGAGAGTGACACAGCACTATAATGACTTTGATTGCTTCATAGTTATTTTTGTTGGTCCTTTTTGACCCAAGCAGCCAGGCAAAGTTCAGGGCCCTAGGTATATTCCTGTCGGATGTAGAAATTGATGGAGTCTGTTACTTTCTTTGATGTAATCTTGTTTATTTACAAAGAATGTACATGTGCTTAAATCCAGCTTTTCTGAATGCAGGAGGAACCCAGAACAAAGGGAATTTACAGCAACAAGCCTCTTTAGACAACAGACCCAAAAGCTCGCTCTATAGCTTCTTCCAGGGTCACACTGTGTTCACTGGCTACTGATTGGCTTTCTTGGTTTTTGCCTCTGCCTCTCCCTGTTCTGTCTGTTCTCAGTTTCTGTGTGTTCCACCTTCCGTCACCCCCCTCAAAACACTATGCCACAAAATGCCTCCACCCCCTTGCTTCAAAATCTCCTGGATAGGTTCACAACCTCTTTTGCTTATACAGGAATTTGTGATGGACTTATCCTTATAGTTATGATAACTGAAGGAGATGTTCACACCTGTCAGTCTCAGCGAGGTTTTAATTTGACCTGTAACAAGGTTTCAGCCTGCTCATAACATGGTTATTAATCATTTGTATTGTCCCATTGGCACCCAGGAGCTCCAGTCATGGATCAAGGCCTCACTGTGCTAGGTACTGTACACACATTGAATAAAAAGCTGATCCCTGTCTGAAAGAGTTTATAAGCTATGTACTGAGGTTTTCCTGTTCGAGGAAATGGTCCATGTGAGGATTAGAATGCTGTCCCTAATGTTTTCCTGACCCCCACCTCTTCCTGTATGTGTGAGAGAGAGTTAAACCTCAAAACCAAACACCTCATTCATCATTTCTCAAGTAATAAAAGGAAAATGTAAATAAAAATTCAGAAAGGTCTACAATTCATTTTTCCTTTCAGTTCAGAGGAACTGAAAACAGATGGAACTCTTAAAAAAAACTCTTTCTTCTACAATGAGAAATCATGAAAACTATGTCTTAAGTATTTTATTTAGCAAAATGGATTAAAACAATGATCCAAGATCTAATGCTGTATCAGGCAAAATAATGGAGAAAACTAAAGAGAATTTTGCCCATTTCTATGTGGGGCTGGGAAGGAGTTTTTCCCTCAGAACCAGATTGGACAAGATGGGATGGAGTTTTTTGCCTTCTCCACGGCAAGTCTGGGAGTATGGACATCATTACCTAATGTTGCAACACACTATGTAAAACTTGTGGTGGATGTCCTGTGAAGCCACACAATATGGAAGAGATATGATTATCAGTTCAAATGAACTGGAAAAGGATTTAAAGGAAAGCATCCATTATGGGAGCTGAATAGAGGACTGAGATGGAAATAGGAGACAGACTTGTTGAAAGTCTCTGGGTAAGGATAAAAGGGGTAAAAAACAAGGGTGATCTCATGGTAGGGGTCTACTACAGACGTCCTAACCAGGAAGAAGAGGAAGATGAGCCTTTTTTTAAACAGCTAACAAAATCATCCAAAGCACAGGACTTGGTGGTGATGCGGGACTTCAGCTACCCAGACATTTGTTGGGAAAATAACACAGCAGGGCACAGATTATCCAATAAATTCTTGGAATGTACTGGAGACAATTTTTTATTTCAGAAGGTGAAGACACCTACCAGTGGAGAGGCTGTTCTAGATTTGATTTTGACAAATAGGGAGGAACTGGCTGAGAATTTGAAAGTGGAAGGCAGCTTGCATGAAAGTGATCATGAAATGACAGAGTTCATGATTCAAGGAACGGTAGAAGGGAGAACAGCAAAATAAAGACAATGGATTTCAAGAAGGCAGACTTTAGCAAACTCAGGGAGTTGGTAAGTAAGATCCCATGGGAGGCACATCTAAGGAGAAAAACAATAGAAGACAGTTGGCAGTTTTCAAAGAGACATTATTAAGGGCACAAGAGCAAACAATTCCCACTGCACAGGAAAGATAGGAAGTATGGCAAGAGACCACCTGGCTTAACCAGGAGATCTTCAATTATCTAAAAATGGGGGGGGGAACCTATGGAAAAGTGGAAACTAGGTCAAATTACCAAGGTTGAATATAAACAAATATCACAAGCATGCACGGGCAACCTTAATTCTAGCATTTCCTAAATTTTGAGTACTTAACCTTTGAACCTTAATAATGTTCTTCTAATGTCACTTTTTGTGTTTATTAGAATTAAAGTCAATGTTCTAGACTGTTCATATGAATCTTTAAAAGAAAATTTTAAAAGGACTTTGAGACAACAGAAGCACAATGAGCAAAATTACAATGAAACTAAAAAAATAAGAGTTAAAGAATTTCTACAGTCCCAAATTCTCCTATCATTTTACACAACCAAATCTAATTAAAATCATCAGGTATATGGATTATGAGAAAGAGTGAAACTTAAAACTGAATCAAAATAAGAAATTCCTCTGTGAAATCTCTTTATCTTATAGGAAAAAAACATTTTGATGGTTCAATTGCATAGCCCCATAGTTTGCAAATGCAAAAGAATTGGATTGAATATTGGTGAGATGATCTAAAAGTCAAAAATAAATTCACCATCTTTAAAATCTGTTTCTTACCTGCCATCAATGAGTACTTCAGCCTGTCGATTGTTCACCTGGTTATCACTCTTATGGCGAAACTGCAATATTAAGGACATAAAAATACTAGTTAGTTTTTTGTTATCAAAAGTAAACATAAGGACCTGATTAAACAAGGAAATTAAGCATAAAGATAACTTTAAGCAAGCAAGCAGTCTCTATGCATGAAATCCATTGACTTCAATGGGACCTGAATGTCACACATTGATTTTACATAATTTTCATGACACTTCAATAAACTCTTTAGTGTTTACCAATTCATTTTTTAAAAAATAGTATTCATTTGCCCCACAATATCTTAATTAACACATGCAATATTCTATGCATTTAATTTTAAAAAAGCAAGACATTGCCTATAAAAGTATTTATTGACTGTTAATAACTAAATAAGTATACATTAAATCATAGACATTAGAGATAGAAAATTGCTTTGCTAGTCCATAACATTGCCAATGAAAAACAAGTTTTCTACTGCTTTGTCCAGTCCAGTTTTATATGCCTAGAGAAAGGGCTTCTTCTGCCTTTCTTTGGTAAACTATCCCATAGCCTAAAAGAGACACTTTCACTGGAAGAATTTTTTATAAATAACTTTTCCTTTTTATTCCACACAAAAATTCTTCTCTTATTTTCATGTCAGTATTCCAAATTATACCACCCTGATACCATTCTAAATCATTTCTATTCATTCTTGGTGTCCTTACAAATATTTATGAATTATTATGTACCATTCCCACTTAATAGTTGCTTAACTAGTTTTACATATTTAGCTCATATAATCTCTCTTCATAAATCTATCCATTCAGCCGCAGCTATTTTTGTTGCTCTTTTCCCAACTCTCTGAAATTTATCTATATCTTTCCAAGAGGTGACCAAACACTGAGAGCAGTCTTTCTGTTGCACATCCACAAGACCCACTAGAAAAGTACTACCATGTCCTAGCACTATGATCCCTAGCCCAAAATTGCTTTGGTCCTTTTTCCCCCATATTTTATTTTAAATTCATAGCTAATACCATGTCCACGCCTCCTCTTTCTATAAGTCCTTTTCAGAATTAATATTTTCGAGGTACCTCCTTCCCCACTGAACATAGGTATTTTGGATATTTTTTCCCTATGTATTGTAGTTTCAATTTTCCCCAAATTGGATTTCATTTTTTGTTTTTTCCTATCTTTTTTCCTAGCCTCTCTCAGGGTTTTTTTTTTTTTTTTGTATTATTTGTTTGCAACTCCTTCCAATTTAGTACCAAACTGCATTTAAATTCATTAATATGCATTTTTATTTCACTTCAAGTTGACTGATGGCAATGTTCAGTAAGACTAAATCTAACCTCAGTCCCATGGAAATCCACCTAAATATCTCCATCACCTCAATACACTGGTGGTTATCCTTAGTGAACTGTTTGCAGTCCTTCAGCCAGTTTTCAGCCCTTGTAAAAATCCAAAAAATCCAGATAAATTTCCCTCATCCACATTAATTTACTGCACTATATCCCTAATTTACTGCACTATGTCCCTAATTCAGTCCTGGTGGCGGGCTTTTTGCTATCCAGCAAGACCTATCAAACCCAGGCCGAGCATTCCTGATCCTCTGCATTCAGCCATGCAGTAGCCATGCTGTCAGGTGCAATGCCACCAGGTTCAGGTGCAGAAGACTGCTGAGGTTCTGGGACAGTGGGTCTGGCCGCAGAGGCAGTCACACTAGGGTGGCTACTGAAAGGTCCCCAGCAGTGTGCCAAACCAGTGTTGGTGAAGCCACTTGGCGGCTATCAGGACAACCTTCACCCTGTCCTGTTTGATCTTCATGAGGACTCTTTGGATCACCGGCACTGGCAAGAAGGCATACATCAGGTTTCCCGACCATGGGAGCAGGAAAGCATCTGATAGGGAACCACTGTCCATCCCCTGGAATGAACAGAACACATGGCATTTCCTGTTCTGACAGGACGCAAAGAAGTCCACCTTGGGAGTTCCTCACTTCTGGAAGATAATACTTGACCATCTCTAGATGGAGCGACTACTCATGGCAAGATGAGAAGGTCCTGCTGAGGTGATCTGCCAAGACTTGATGGTTCTAGGCAGGTGTGCAGCTATCAGATGAATGGCATGTCACACACAAAAATCCCAAAGGCGGAGAGCTTCCTGACAAAGGGCCAAAGACCGGTACCACCCTGCCTATTGATGTAATACATCTTGGCGGTATTGTCCAGAAAGACCTGCACCACCTTGCCCTTTAGGTGGGGCAAGAAAGCCTGGCAGCCAGAAGAACCACTCTGAGCTTCCTGACGTTGATGTGGAGGGCCGGATCATCCCACAACCAGTGTCCCTGAGTGCTCAGCTAACCCAGGTGAGCTCCCCAGCCCAGGTCCAAAGCATTGGAGACCAGGGTCAGCGATGGGGACAGGGTCCCAAAGGGAACTCCCTCCATCAATGACCTGAGGTACAACCACCAATCCAGGGATGACCAGATGTGGACTGGCACCCTGACTACCCAGTCTAAGTTGTGCCACCATTTTTTCTGTGGTGCTCCAGTCAGTGCCTAAGATGGAAACCATGGATTTGGTGTTTGTTATTACCACTTCAAGCCAGCACCTCCAGCTAGTTCCAGCACCACTGAACACACCTTGCAGAACTGGGGCTGGCAGGTGTTACTTAAGAGCATTTTAGTCTGATTCTGAGGGAACAACCAGCTCAGTTACAGAAAAATATAAAACTTTACTGATGTCAATCAGTAAGCCTATTTGCTGAAGTAAGTGCTACTCAGTGTCAATAAGGGTTGCAGAATCTAGCCCAACATTTTTGATTTTCAACTCTTTGGCTACAGTAGGCTCTTTCCATTTCTAAGACACATATGCTCAATACTTATTTTATTAAAAAATCATTTTTGGCCCAACATTCAATCATCATTACATTTTATAACTTTCTTTGAAGATGAAACATGTAAAATGACTTATTTTTGAGAAACCACTTGTTACAGCATGTATTTTTATTCAAGAAAAAAAACTTAGTTGCTGTCAATGGTTTTGTTAATGTCACACATTAAAGAAATCCAAAGCAACTCTGGCTTTTTACCAGATACTTTAAATGTAATAGTACATTTATGTAAACATGGTTCTTCTAAACAACAATAGCACAAATTGTCCCAAAATTATTTTACCTCTAGTTTGGCTGAAAACTTTTTTATGTAATTCAAAAATTTTTATTTATTTGTTATTTTTATTATTTGTTATTTTGTATGGTTTTATATGGTCTATTTTTTCTCAGTATGAAGCAAGTTCCATTTATATTACTAAAGTTTAAAGAGAACCTTGAACTGAAGACTAAGCATTGTGACTGCCAGATCAGGTGAAAGTTCTTTTGGTAAAGTGTTGTTAACTGTGGTTGTTTAGAAACAGGAGTGGTTTAGAAAAAGCAAGCAAATTCCATGGATACCAAAGACATCACTGCTTTTAAAATTTTTAGAATTTGTATATTGTTCCCACTGAGCAGGGGTGATGATGGTGGTACGTTCCCACTAACCCATCTGAGCTGGCTTCCTTTCATGCTCAGTGGGCAGCCTCCTTCAAAAGTTCTCCACAGTCAGATAAAGCACAGTAGAGAGGACACCAGGCTAGCTGCTTTGCTTTTTATTTTAATTTTACTTTCAACATACTTTAATTTCTTATACTAATGTGAGCTGAGATTTCCAGAGGCACTCAAGGTAATTCTTTGGGAAATTCAATGGGATTTGGGCATTTTACAAAGGAATTAGGCTCCTTTGTAAATCCCAGCCATACATTTTTAATAGAAGGATAAAGGAGAACTCTATGGGTGGACGTGGAGAGGTGGGCAGAGACAATTGTTCATAGATTTTTAATGCCAGAAGGCACAATTATGATAATTTAATCTCACCTCCTGCATAATTCAGGCAATAAAATTTCACCCACTGATGATTCACTCTCTGATGATTCACCCACTCATGATTTCTACTTGAGCTGGAGCATTTCTTCTGTCTACACCATCGCTTTTCGTCGTTAAAACTTTTATCGTTCAAGGGGGTGTTTTTTCACTTCCCTGAGCGACAAAAGTTTTAATGATGAAAGTGCCAGTGTAGACAAAGCCTCAGTGACAAAGGGTATGTCTACACTGCAAAGAAAACCCATAGCACTGAGGCTATGTCTATACTACTGCGGTAAGTCGACCTACTCTAAGCAACTCCAGCTACATGAATAACATAGCTGGAGTCAACGTGCCTTGGATCAAGAGACCATGGGGTCTACACTGCGGGGGGGTCAACAAAAGAAACTCTCCCATCGACTTACCTTACTCTTCCCGTTCGGGGTAGAACACAGAGGTCAACTGGAGAGCAATTTGCTGTCGACTTGGTGGGTCTTCACTAGACCCACTAAATCAACTGCCACTGGATAGATCTCAGAGCGTCGATGCCAGCTGTAGTGCAGATGTAGCCTGACTCTCAGAGCCTGGGTCAATTGACTTAGACTCACAGGGCTTAGGCTCTGGGGCTAAAAATATCAGTGTAGATGTTTGGGTTTGGTCTACAGCCTAGGCCCTGAGACCCTCCACTTTTGTTGGCTCCAGCCCGAGCCTGAACAACTACACTGCTACGTTTAGCTTCACAGTTGACCCAGACTCTCAGACTTGGCACTGTGGCTTTTTCTTCACAGACATGCAAAGGAGGCCACAACATCCCTTGGTAACTTCTTCCAATGACTGATTTCCCTCACTGTTAAAGTGCACCATATTTTTAGTCTAAATTTGTCTAGTATCAACTTCCATAGAATGCCTTTGTGTGGTATATCTACTAACAAATCTTAATCACCTTTTTAATATGCTAATTAAACAGAGCTTCTTAAATCTCTAACTCTGGGAAAGGTTTTCCAGAACCCAAATCATTCTTGTGTCACTTTTCTGAACCCATTCCAATTTTTGGAAGTGTGGACACCAGAAAAATAAATATCTATGTTAAATATATCAAAGGAGAATGAAGAATTACTGACTGAAAGCTTCAGGATTAAGCTAGCAAATTGACAGAGAATAAAAGGATGGGGAAACCTGGCTGCGGCAGAAGGTTGGCTTTGTCAGAATAAACTGAAATGTCTAAATTTGTGCTGGTGAGTAGTAGTGTGAAAGTTTATGAGAAACTTTGAGGGAAGAGAGCTACCATTATAAATTAGAGGTATACACATACATTTTCTTGGAGAGAGACAAAGCAAACCTAAGTTGAAAAAGAGGGCACACAAAATATGTATCTGGACTTGAGCTCATCAAAAGCAGTTTGTGACAATTTTTATTACTACAAATTAAACTTGATCAAGGATTTATCTTTCAGCATCCCTCATCTTTCTAGCAGAGTGGTGGTAGTGGTGGTATTTCCTTTTTTTTTCGTTTTCCCCCCCTTTTTCAAACACTTTTTCTGGCTAATCACCATAGGTATTTGATACTTCAGTTGTTTAATGAAAAGCAGTCCTGATTTTTCTCAATAATTTTTGAGAGTTTGTATTCACCCTGGTTTCAAGATTTAATATTCATGTGGAACAGATGAAGTTGCTCATCCGTTTTAGTGTTCAAGTTTACAGTACCTCAGCTCTTCTGACTCATTTCAACATGATTTATTTTTATAGATATTAAAGTTCACAAGCTGGATTTTGTTTTGCTTTGGCCGTAAATTTTAAATCTATAGTCAGTAATTTTTCTGATCACTATAAGATTTGTTCTGCTGTTTCTTTGGTACTGTTAAGAACAGCTTATGTGAGAGAGCCAATGTAGTGTAGTGGTCTATGAGTGAGAAGCCTATCATCTGTTCGCAGCTTTGTCACCATTTCTCTTGTGTGATCTTGGATAAACCACTTGAAATCCATGCTTCTTAATTTATCCATCTGTAAAATTAGTATACCACCTCTCTACTGCATAGGGCATTGAAGAGACTTAATATCTGCAAATGACTTTGTGAACCTTGAGTATAGATACATATACTTTTACTCAAGGTTCTCAAAGTCATTTGCAAATATTAAGTTTATATATATATATGTAAATAAAAGTGCAAAGTATTTTTGTACTTAATCTTATCTGATATTTTTTGCTTTCTTTTCTATTGTAAAACATACTCCCCCTCCTTATACAGAAGATGAGACAGGTAACACCACTTTAATTAGGCAATTCTCTTAATCCATTATAGATTATTTCTTTTGCTTGTCATTTTCCACAGTATTCACAAGAGCATAAGGAAATAAAGCTAACTGGTTGCAGATTGAAAACACTTTGGTTACACTGTCCATATGCTAATTTGGAGAGCTTTATGTGTGGTTACAGAGATTATTTGATGCAGGTCAAACTTAATTAGTCTAACAATCTTATCAGGACCAGTACAGTCTTCTACATTTTGTTAAATAGTTATCAACTGTGTTTTAAATCCTGAGAGACTATCCTGTGCAGCTAACATGTTCTAATCCTATGGAAATTAACAACAAAATACATGCCAAGCTGTCCCCCAGAAGTTCTCTTCTCTCTGTTCTCTCACTTTTTCAGCTTTTGTATCTCCCTCACAAATTTTTCGCTGCAAAAAGACTGTAGTGTCATGTGGCTGTGTCACTCAAACACCTATTTAACTGATCCTTGGCCTACAGGTGTCTCAGAGAGACAAGGTGGGTAATGTAATATCTTTTATTGGATCAACTTCTGTTGGTGAGAGAAACACACTTTCGAACTTACACAGAGCTCTTCTTCAGCTCTGAGAAATGTACTCAAGAGTGTCACCGCTAAATACAAGATGAAACAGATTTTTAGCGTTAAGTAGTTAATATATATTTTAAAGGGACCATGCAAGGTGAAGGGGCCTGTTAACCGAAGATAACAGAATTACTCACGAACTTGCAGATGCTATGATGGCTCATGGTGCCTTGCTCAGTTTTCATTCAAAGATCTTGGTATCAACCAAATTCTTTTAATTTAAAATCCAAGACTGAGCTTATGATGCTTGTGCTCTCCCAGTAAAATGTTGTTTCATCCCTGATTTTCCTCTCTCTTTAAATCTGTTTTTGTTTTTCCTGACTTCAAAGCTTGTAATCCTTGGAGTCATCTGAGTCTGATTAACATGAGCCTCAAAAAAAAGAAAATAAAGTTCTGACTGTGAAACTGTCTTGTACCATCTCACTGGGATACAAAGATTCTTAATCATGCCTGTATCACGTTCTAACTGAACTATTCCCAATAAATCATGTATCACTCTCTTTTCTCACTTCCCTCAAGAGTAAGCTTCTTTTGTACCACTCAGCTGTTGAGATGTCAGAAACTTACTCCTTATCTGAGAGAATTTCCCTGGTCTCCAGTGAAACATCAGTGTCTTTAAAATTATTTTGCTTACACTGAAGTCATTGCCATGTTCTTTTATTTATACACTACTTTGGAGAGCTTATTAGCTCATACTTCCCAAGGCAAATCCAACTTTCCATTTTCAGTAAAAATTAGTGCTTGATCTCAGCTAGGATTAGTAGCCTTAAATCCCCATAATATGAAATAGAATGAACTACCTTTCTAGGGTTGTATTCTCAGGGTACATCTATACTATGATAAAAGATCTGCAGCATGGCTGCGGCTGGCACAGGTCAACTGACTCTGACTTGGGCTACAGGGCTATAAAATTACAGTGTAGACTTTTGGTTTCTGGGGGTACGTCTACACTGCAATTAGACATGCACAGCTGGCCCGTGCTAGCTGACTTGGGCTTGTGGGGCTTGGGCTGTAGGACTGTTTAATTGCAGTGTAGACGTCCAGGCTCACGGTGAAGTCCATGCTCTAGAACCCTGAGAGGTGGGAGGGTCCCAAAGCTTGACGGAGGAGGGTCCAGAGCTTGAGCTGCAACCCACGTCAGAACATCTACACTGCAAAATTAAACAGCCTCATAGCTCAAGCCCCGCGAGCCTGAGTATCTGGCACGGGCCAGCCATGGGTATCCTAATGGCAGTACAGTACAAACATACCCTGAGACCCCACAAGGGGGCAGAGTCTCAGACCCTAGGTTGCAGCCAGTGGGTGGCTGGTGAGGAAGCTGTGTGTGTGTGTGGGGGGGGGTGTCTAGCCCCCAGGTCCTCCCCTTCTGCATAAGGCCCCACCCCTCATCCTTCCATTCTGCCCCCTATCCCCTGCAGGAGCCCAGAGCACCCCCACCATGGTCCCGAGCCCCCTGCCTCCAACCTGAGCCCCAGAGCACTGGAAAGCCAGGGGGCATGGTTCCAGCATCCCAAGTGCTGGACGGGCAGCACAGCCGCAGACCAGCACCAGCCACCATGAGCCCCAGGGCCATGCCAGTTCTCCCCAGCCCCAGCCTAGAAGAGCAGGAAGGAATTGCACCGCAGGAAGGGGTGTGGGGGTGGAGCGTGGGCAGGGCCATGCCAGGTTGTTTGGGGAGGCACAGTCTCCCCTATCTTATGATACCCACTGCCTATGCTGCAATCTGCGCCTGAATTCTACACTGCTATTTTATAGCCCTGCAGCCTGAGCACTGCAAGCTCGGGTTAGTCGACCCATGGTCTGAGACTCATTGCTGTGGGAGTTTTACTGCCACATAGACATATCCTAAAAAAATCTGAAGAACTGAGAGGTTTTTCTGCTATTGTAGTGAGACTTCTGCCTCACAGATCCATTTCACTGGTCCTTGTCCCTGGCATCATATGTCTACACGATTTTCCATTGTTTTTTCCTGTTTGTGCTTTATCTGATGCAAAATGCTTCACATGGGGTAAAAAAAACTGCACCAAGGTAGAATTAGAATATTTTAGCCATATAAAGATATAAGATAGCTATACATGAGATCTATAACAAAAGTTACATATAAAAGGTCAACTGCATCAGTGTTTTGTTTAACTTGGTTTCATAAAGACACACATGGGTTGTTTTAAAATTGGGGTTAAATATGAATAGTGTATTTCATAGATAAAAGTGAGATGTGATAAGTAAAAACTCCATGCCACTAGTAAAACTCTACATCTTTACTACTCATGCATTTTTTATTCCTTTTTTGTCCGGTTCCACACACACACGCCCACTTACACCCTTTCCAGAGCCCTGAAGTATCATTTCTGGACATGTATGCAATTTTGGCAGTCAGCATTTTGAAAACCAAGGTTTATTTTCATTTATTCTTCCTAGAAGTGATCAAAATAAATGAATAAATATAGATCTCATGCCTTTTTCTTTATTAAGAGGAAATATGCTTTTGTATGCTGTTAGCACATTTCTAAATTAATTTATTTATTGTATCATCTAATGACAGAGGAAAAAGGAGAAGTGTTAATTCATACATGATATCATGAATTTGAGAAAATTACTTTTATGCAGTTAACAAATTCTAAATATAAGTTGACTAAATAACTGCACAAAGGATTAGTGAAAGAAAGAAAAAGTACAGTCCACCACAATTGTTCTACCGCCTCCTTTCAGAATTTTCCCAAGAAAAGTTGTTGGTTTTTATTTTTTTATAAAATTTCATAATGTAAAAAGGGGAAAGAAGGAAAAAGCAGCTTACTCCACTGATTGTCACTAGCCAAATGGCAGTAATACCGATGTGAGGGAAAGTCATGAAATCTATATTTTTACTGCTTCTACTAAAGAGAAATTAAATACAATTTTTAAAATGCCCCAAAATGGCCAATGGTGCAAAAAATGCACACTTGTTAAAAAAAATACATAAGGGACCTTGAAAGGGCAGAAGAGAGCAGGACAAAAAGCTGCAGGGAGGCATGGAAACCTGCCAAAAATACATAATGTGTAAAGTTAAAGAGTTACTACTACCACCCACTGCACTTTTCTAACAGGTAGGGGTATTATCCTCAATATTCTGGCCAAATTCTAAATTGAGGATTACATTTTACCTGCCTACATTCTCTCTGTAATTTTTCTTGGATAATGTATTCTTAACTGTCTGTGCTAAACCATTGGGTAGCATTCCTAGGTGCTGTTTCACATTTCTCTGTGAAAGTGATTGGACTTCATGACTGTTTGCTAAGTGAGTGTAAAAAAGCCATTTATAAGTGCTTTAGGATCATTGAGAGTCACTACATAGATGCATTATGGTTTTTATTGTCATTACTTCATACAAATGTTATATCACATTGCAGAAAAGTGGGAGTTTTGCAGTTGACAAATAAGAGCAGGATCAGTCAGTGTAGCCTCAAATGTTTTACAGTAATAAACATTACAAGACTTTGGCCATTATATGGGATAAGTTAACAAAAGCTTTGAAAACGATTATTTTAAAATAGCATTTTAATATTTATTTTTGGTGTTTATTAATTTTAATCTGTATATACAAGACCTGGGACAAGGATTTACCTCCATCAAACCTATCATCTGTGATTATAACCATTGTAACACTGCGTATAATACTTAATCTGACAGAACAAGTAACAGAGTGGGAAAGGAAGACTTCTAAATCTGTTAAATTGAACAACAACAGCACATCTACCAAAACATATTTTTAGACACTGTGCCTTTTAAGATATAAATATGCTCTAATGCAGGGGTAGGTAACCTATGGCACGGGTGCCGAAGGCGGCACATGAGCTGATTTTCAGTGGCACTCACACTGCCCGGGTCCCGGCCACCAGTCCAGGGGGCTCTGCATTTTAATTTAATTTTAAATGAAGCTTCTTAAACATTTTAAAAGCCTTATTTACTTTACATACAACAATAGTCAAGTTACATATTACAGACTTATAGAAAGAGACCTTCTAAAACATTAAAATGTATTACTGGCACGTGAAACCTTAAATTACAGTGAATAAATGAAGATTCAGCACACCACTTCTGAAAGGTTGACGACCCCTGCTCTAGTGATTGCAAATAAACAAAGCTTCTTTGTGAATACCTGTGCCCCTCCCACACAGTATGGCGCTAGAATCAACAATATGTGAATAATATGCTACATAGCAATGTATGGAACAGTATATGGATGGCTGAAGACTTCATAAAGGTAACTTACTGCAAATACTTACACAGTCATCTGTGACATCTTTGACAGCAGTAATGGTAAATACCACCATTAAAGGCACAATGGTAGTAAACCAAGACAAGGAGGATATTTCTGGGATCAGCTATAAGATAAAGTTCTATTAAATACTTTTAAAAAAATCTTAGTGAAATTTCAGTAACAATATTTCAAAGTAACTAATAATTTTCATAAAAAGTAGTGCTGGAAAATCTGTAACGTTGCCATACAATTAATACACTGGGAAGGTAAAATTGCAGCAAGTGGAATATGGTGTAAGTGAGGAGCCAAGAGGGGATGAGCTGGAAGAAAGAGAAAAAAGAAGAAGAACTAGAGAGAACTATGAGGAAAAGAGATGTGGGAGAGAAAGAATAAGAATGGATAGCACAATAAAGAAAAACGGGGGGAGAGAAAAAGAGAAGCAGAGAAAATGGAAAAAAATAGAAATCAAGGAAACAATGAGAACAGAGATGAATAACTCACACTGACTTCAGTGGGAGGTATTCATAACCTATGAGAGGAGAATAGGGCCAAGTAAAGCAAAAGGCCATGAAACAATACAAAGTGTAAGAAGACAGAGTGTCAACTAAATAACAGTGAGTAAAAACCCAAAATACATTTTGCCAGGTATATGGAACCTTAAAGAATGCAACACAAGAGAGAATATTCAGAAAGAGGAAAAACTCCAAAAAGTGAGACAAGGCGGGTGAGGTAATATCTTTTATTGGACCAACTTCTATTGGTGAGGGAGACATGCTTTCGAGCCACATAGAGCTCTTCTTCAGAGGCTTGTTCTTAAAAGGTCCCAGACCTCAAGAACTCTGTGTGGCTCGACAGCTTGTTTCTTTCACCAATAGAAGTCGGTCCAATAAAAGATATTACTTCACCCACTTGTCTCTCTTAAATCCTGAGACCAACATGGATATAACACCACTGCATACAAAAAGTGAGACAAAACAGAGAAAGTGGATGGTGAACAAATGAGAGCCACAAACAAATGAGAGATTAGAAAAATGCAAGAAAGATTTTTATTTTATTGAGATTTTTAAAAAATATTCTGTGTCAAACCTGTACATTTGACTAGAGTTTCATTTAAATATAAATGTAAAATTCAGATTTATTCAGGTCCAGATTTCAAGTCTCCCAAAAGTTTGGATTTGGGATTCCATTATAGAAAGACTGTAATCATGAAGTACTGACTGGGGATGTGGATTTTAATTTAGACAAGAATTGTTTTCTATATCACCTCACATACCCAAGGCATCCTACAGGGATGATCATTAGGGCTGTTTTACTTATCCAATTAACTTAAGTTTAAAAAGGAACAAACAAACCAGTTCGGGTAAAATAAGAACTAACCTGGGCCTTCACCCATACGTCAAACTGCATCTAATCTTTGAGGAAATGCCCTATCAAAGAAGTCTGGTGGTGAAGCAGAGAAGGAGCAGCAGCACATTTACCCACCAGGCCCTCTTTCTCCTCTTTGTCATGTCCATTCAATATTATCTTGGAAATACTCATAATAGAGTTAATCAGAAACAGTCATTTTAGGCTATTCGATAGTTGTCAATCAACAGCTACATTTTAATACCCATGAAATCTGATCAACATAGAACAATTTTAGTTATTTGTTTGGTATTGTAAGCAGCCATTGCATTGCAATTAACCTATATAATTGGGGCTCTTTGTTAAGAGAAGAGATCATCATCAAAATTGCACTTCAGAGAAAAAAAGAAAGTTATACATCACCTGTAAAATCAGAAGGAAAAGGAAGTAAGCATTTGCAACCCTCTGGAACTGTTCAAATAAATTAACTGGCAAGAAAGTAAGAATGTTGTATTTAGATGTTTTGATGCGATTATTCTGAAAAATAAGAGAAAGATGTAAAGCATGTTAGTACCAGCAGAGAAAAATCTAAACTTATGAAAAAAAATCTGCTTCAAATTTGGAACACATAGCAGTAATGATACTTAAAATCAGAAAGTCATCTTGTAGCATCTCAGTTTTGTTACAATTATTCATTAAATTGTTGATTATAATTATTACTTAAATTATTGGTAATAGAGGTTCTAATTTTCAACAATGTTTTAAATCAAGATATAAAATCTTTATGCAATAAATGGGAGCTTCCAGACTCCTTATCTCTGAACTCTTATTTAGGGCAGGTAAGAAAAGTGTGCACACACTAGGAGAAAGGGTGGATTCAGGAAGGGTTATAAACACATACACATATTCAGGAGCAATACCTAATAGTGGGGGTTGGGAGGGGGGTCGGGAAGGGGATTCCAGTAAGGGTTTCATGCATTTCCCAGCAAATGTCACTGCAAGATAGAAGCACAGAGGAGGCAGACATTAAGCTATGCTAAGAGTAAAATGCAACACAAACCAATAGCAAATTGCACACCCACACACATTTGCTTGATTCTTTTACTTTAATTCTCTAGAATACACAACCTCGTTCAACACAACTTACATATAGCTTGGCTGCTGTGAAAGCCTGGAATGTCTTTTTTGGTGGGGGTGGGGAGGTGGGGGCACGGGTACTGCAAGACCCACAAAAAGAACACATTTCACTTCTGAAGTGGACCTTGTGATTCTGGTTATGCATTGTCCTCACTTCTGCTGTTTTACTACAACACATTTTTTCCTTAGTGACAACTGTGATAAGTTTTATTTATATTCATACTATTGTAAAAGTAAATTCATTAATACATATCTAATTGTAACTTACGCAGCACAGTATAATACATTACATGTACCAGAGTATATTGTTCTTTCAACAGACTAGCAAACTAATATCATGGGGTAAATTAGTTTAGTCTGTATCAGCTGTTATTGTGCAACTCAGAATATCACTTCAGAGAAGTCTGTCTTTTCAAGACACATTGATTTGTAACTGTCATGGTCTAATTCCCCACTCTGAACCTTAGCATCCAAAAGATGGGGTACCAGCATGAATCCCTCTAAGCTTAATTACCAGCTTAGAACCCGTAGCGCTGCCACCAACCAGGAATTCCAGTGCCTGGTACACTCTGGTCCCCCCAAAACCTGGCTCGGGGACCCCCAAGACCCACACCCTCTGGATCTTAACACAAGGAAAGTAAACCCTTTCCCTCACCGTTGCCACTCCCACACTTCCCCTCCCTGGGTTACCCTGGAAGATCACTGTAATTCAAACTCCTTGAATCTTAAAACAGAGAGGAAAATTTACCTTCCCCCCTCCTTCTCTCTCCCCCTCCCAGATTCTCCCTGAGAGATAAAGTAATCCTAATACAGAGAGAAATTACCCTCTCTCTCCCCCTTCCCTCCTGTCTCCCCACCAATTCCCTGGTGGATCCAGACCCAGTCCCCCGGGGTCTCACCAGAATAAAAAAACAATCAGGTTCTTAAACAAGAAAAGCTTTTACTTAAAGAGAGAGAAAAACAGTAAAAATTATCTTTGTAAATTTAAAATAGAATAAGTACAGGGTCTTTCAGCTATAGACACTGGGAACACCCTCCCAGCCTAAGTATATAAGTACAAGTTAAAATCGTTTCAGCAAAATACCAATTTGAACTCCTTCCAACTAAATACATATTTGCAAATAAAGAAAACAACCATAAGCCTAACTCGCTTTATCTACCTAGTACTCACTATTATGAACTTATAAGAGCCTGTATCGGAGAGATTGGAGAGAAACCTGGTTGCACATCTGATCCCTCTGAGCCCCCAGAGTGAACAACCACCAAACACTAACAGCACACACAAAAAAACTTCCCTCCCTCAAGATTTGAAAGTATCCTGTCCTCTGATTGATCCTCTGGTCAGGTGACAGCCAGGCTCACTGTTCTTGTTAACCCTTTCCAGCAAAAGAGATATAAAGTACTTTTGTTCTATTAACTCCTACTATTTGTTTATGACAGTAACTTATCCGAAATTTTGCTAGTAACCAATAGGAAAATACTTTGTACGGAATATTTATAATTTGCTGCAGGTACAATGTCTGTTATAGCCAAGACAAAAATGAACATTCATCTGAAAGTTGTAGGGTTGCAGGGTCGGGGGCCGCACCATGCAGCTCCTGGAAGCTGCAGTTTGGCCCTACTCCGGCTCCTATGCTCTCTAGTGGCCCCCTCCGGTGCTCCAATGGGAGTTGCAGGGGAGGTGCCTGTGGATGGGGCAGCATGCAGAGTTACCTGGAGCCAGAGAAGGGACATGCTGCTGCTTCCAGGAGCCGCTTGAGGTAAGTGCTGCTGGGAGCCTGCAGCCCCGAACCTCTCCTCATGCCCCAACCCCCTACCCCAGCCCTGATCCCCCTCCCGCCCTCCAAACCCCTCAAAACCAGCCTGGAGCACCCTCCTGTACCCCAAACCTCTCATTCCCAGACCCACCCCAGAGCCCACACCCCACAGTCGGAGGCCCCTCCCCCACTCCAGGCTGGAGCCCCCTCCCATACACTGAGCTCCTCATTTCTGTCTCCATCCCAGAGCCTGCACCCCCAGCCAGAGCCCTCACTCCCTCCTGTACCCAACCCTAATTTTGTGAGCATTCATGGTCCACCATACAATTTCTATTCCCAGATGTGGCCCTCAGGCCAAAAAGTTTGCCCACCCCGGTCTAGGCACTGGCTTTGGGTTTCTAGGCACATTCTCACAGTAAAGATCCTTTGTCTAGTACCCCTTCTGAGATATAGGGCTCTGCAGTCCTAAGCCTAGGAAAACTAGTGTCAGCTCTCCCAAGCCTCCCCAGTAGTTCTTGCAAGCACTATGTACCTGCTATATACCTTTCAGATTACCATTTCCCCTTCAGGGACCACATGATAGTGAAAGCAAGTAACACAGATACTTTATAAAGGAATTTCTAAACCAATCACACTTTACTCATGGACAAAGCACAAGAGATATACAGATCTACAGAAAACAACAAAAACCTGCACTCAAAAGCCTCCCTCCAGTATCCTCACCATTTCAAGAACCCTCAGGTTTTGGTCAGTCTTTCCACAGACCATCATTTCTTCCTGCACAGCCTTGCAATCTGGTCTCCTCCCTCTTTAAAACGGCAGGTAAAAAACCCTTCCTTTTATAAGTTTCCAGTCCCCATGTCTGGTGACTATTCCCATTGGCTTCAAGTCCCTCATCAGCAGATCCATTACTTATTTACAAGCCCACCTGGAAGAACTGGTTCATTGGGTGGCAACTAGCTCATTGTCCTAGAATGCTTCCATTTGAATTGGAGATCCTCCAGGTTAACAAACCTTGATTGCTTTCCATTATAAGCCCTCTGACAACACCTCCAGGAATCCCATGGAGATTAAAAGACAACAGTGAAGGTACAGTGCAGTATTACAATCAAAATGGCATTCATGAAACAAAATGGAGTTTACAGTTTGATATAGATACGTACAGACATACATCAGATGCTATCCTAGATCACTGAGTGGATACTGTAGGCTGCCACAAGAATACAATGAAACCTACAAACAGAGAAGGAATAGGGGGCAGAAATTCTACATGCAGAGACACTAGCTCCCTGTAACAAGGCGAGACTCACAGCTGCGGTGCCTCCTGATGTCGTCCTGGGAATTAGCTCTCTCCCAGCCTTGGAGTGCCCTCTGCAGGCCCCTGTCTCACCTTGCCAGGCTCCCCATGTCCCTCCCAGACCCTGGTGCCCCTTTTCACTGGGGTTCTGCCCCTGCAGTACCTCCACAGTCTCAGTGGGTCTGCCCTCCCCAGGGACCCCCCAGCCCTCTATCTCCACCTTGCCTCAGTCTTGGCTACTGCCAGTCCCCATCTAGCCCCTGTTCACTGGCGCAGATTGTAGTATGATTGCCACTCATCACTGGCAAGGAGGGTTTGGGTCTGCTGCTTCTGCCATCTGCAATCCCAATACTTTCTGGCCTTGCACTAGGCCAGCAGCCTGGGGGGTTTCCAGGCCAGAGCTCCCCAGCTCCTCTTGCCTTCCCCCAGCCCTGCTCCCACCTTAGGTAGCCAGGTACACTCCCCAGCAGCCAGGCCCTTCTCCCTCTAAAGGCAGAGAGAGTCTCAGAGCACCTGGCTCACCCCCCTTTTATAAGGGCCAGCTGTGTTCTGTTTGGGGCATGGCCCCAGCTGAGGCTGCTTCCCCAATCACAGCTGTCTCCTGGGCTGTTCTAAGCCCTTTAACATGGGAGCAGGGCAACCACCCCACTACACTCCCCACAAAAAATCCATGCAGACAACATGTGACAAGAACCAAGAGGGGTTTTTCCTGACAGGGCTACATTAGTGTGCTTATGGTTCCTGACCGATGCAGATTCTTCTTTCTTTAGGAGAACTTATCTGATGAGTCTATAGTTTGGGAGCCAACAATCACAAGGAGACACTGTTGGTCAGATTATGGACACAATGTACTGATGCTTCTGCAGCTTCAGCGTGTGTCTATTTTGCGGGCATTCTTCCAGATGGCCAGCAGATAGCCATATATTTGGTATACAAATACTTATCTAATATTGCTTTCAATATATATGTTTCATGCCCATTTTCCAGAGGAAGTTGTATATTTTATTTTATTAGAGAATCTGTTTTAAGTTAGTTCTGGCTAATGAAATCTACCTAAAACTATGATAGTGGCATGTTCAAATTTAGTCAAAGAAAAGAGTCTTCACTTTTCAGGCCAAAGTTGAGGTATTTGGGAATTTGGAGCTGAGAGACACTGATATTCACTTTTGCAATGGAATGTGGTGGGAATAGGTAGAATTACTCCCTCATTACTCTTTTTAGAATTATTTTATACCTTTTATCAGCTTGATAATGCACTATTTAGTCATTTCTCTTCTTGATCTATCTACTCAACCATTCTGAAGACCTCTTAAAGACCTTCCCCCTAGTTTTTACAATGTGGTTCTACTCTGAAAAGCAAGTCTGTAAAAATGATAATTACTTTGCTGCCTGTACATTTTCAGCTCTTTTTACGTTAGTGATAAAGACAGGAGGTGGGGCTTACTATTTTTTAATTCCTTTTATAAATGCAGAGGCAGTACAGCTATGGGACAAAGAATTTGGTATCTATTCTGGCTCAAGCACCATCAACAGAATTGTTAATTAAATTCCAACGAAATGAGTTCTTTGCACTGGTCTTCAGTACAGAGAATGTGAGGGAGATTGCCACACCTGAGCCATTCTTTTAGATGACAAATCTGATGAATTATCCCAGATAGAGGTATCAGTAGAGGAGGTTCTGGAACAAATGATAAATTTAACAGTAATAAGTCACCAGGACCAGATGGTATTCACCCAGAAGTTCTAAAGGAACTCAGATATGAAATTTCAGAGCTACTAACTATGGTAAATAACCTTTCACTTAAATCAGCTTCTGTATCAGATGACTGGATGATAGTTAATGTAACGCCTATTTTTAAAAGAGGCTCCAGAGGCGATCCTGGCTATTACAAATCAGTAATCCTAACTTCAGTACCCGCTCAATTGGTTGAAACTATAGTAAAGAACAGAATTATCAGACACCTAGAGAAACACAATATATTGGGGAAGAATCAACTTGGCTTTTGTAAAGGGAAATCTTTCTTCATCAATCTCTTAAAATTTCCTGAGGGCATCAACAAGCACATGGACATGGTGATTCAGTTGATATAGTGTACTTGGACCTTCAGAAAGTCTGTGACAAGGTCCCACATCAAAGACTCTTAAATAAACTAAGCAATCATGGGATAAGAGGAAAGATCCTCTCATGGGTCAGTTACTGGTTAAAAGACAGTAGAGGGATAGATGGTCTTTTTCACAATGGAGAGAGGGAAATAATAGGGTCCCCCAAGGATCTGTACTGGCACCTGTGCTGTTCAAGATATTCATAAATTATCTGGAAAAGGGGGTGAACAGGGAGAGGCAAAATTTGCAAATGATACAAAATTACTGAAGATCGTTAAGTCCAAAACTGACTGCCAAGACTTACAAAGGGATCTCACAAAACTGGATGAAGGAGCAACAAAATCGCAGATGAAATTCAGTGTTGATAAGTCAAAAGTAATGCATGCTGAAAAACTTAATCTCAACAATAGATACAAAATGAAGGGTTCCAAATTAGCTGTTAACACTCAAGAAAAAGATTTTGGAGTCATCATGACGACTACTCTGAAAACATCTGCTCAATGTGCAGTAGCAGTCAAAAAAGCTAACAGAATGTTAGGAACCACTACAAAAAGGATAGATAATAAAACAGAAAAATATCATGATGACACTATAAATCAATGACTGTCTCCTGCAATCACCTTGCAGTTTGTTGTATCTTTTATTTCCTGTCAGGAAACAAGAAAGTAATCTGGCGTCTAGTCCTTCTACTCTTGTAACAAGACGTTCATCTCTTTTCGTAAAAAATGTGTTGGAGACTACTAGGTCACGAGCTTGTGCCAGTTTCACTATGCTTTCTCCTTCATCATTTATAGTTCCATAGCCCTGGCAACCACATATGCTACTATATCCACACATGTCTCTTCCAACATTCCTATTTAAATTGGCACCAATAACTATTTCATTTTCTAGAATTTGCTGAAGAGCAGTGCCTAACTATTTCTTAGAAACTTGCCTTCTCTTTCTCGCCACAGCCAGACTGGAGCACATGTGTGCTGACTATATTTAACAAGCCACAGCAGCAAAATATGTTTAGCAAGCTGTGGTAATAGAAAGAATAAATAATAAGTTAACTAGTAAGGGACAGTGTGTTAAGAGCACAGAAAAGTTATTCCAGTCCATCTTATGATATTAACTGATTATCTTAAAAGGGCACAGTCAAGATAAAACAAAAAGTATCCTTACCTGTAGTACTCAGTTATAATACCTTGATTTAGAGATTATTGGAAAAATATCACCACATAGCAGAAGAATATTTTAAATGTCTTGATTTTGTTTATTTTATAACCAGAGCTACTTAGATTATTCAAACTAGAAAAATATTCTTCCACTTTATGGGCATTAATTCAATCAACTAGAACAGTCACTTTCAGTCTTTTGAATCTATGGAGAACGCTGCCTCTCGTGTCTCAGGAGTCTTAATTTCCTACCCATAATTTACATAGGGAAACATGGTTTATAAATATTTTCTAGCCACATTTTCATTACAAAATTTTTGTTAGCGAATGTTGTTAGTCTTGCACAATTCTCTGAGCACTGCTTCATTGAATTATCATTCCTGGTTTCTAACTGTAATTGTGGTGAACGTAAATGGTCTTCGAACTGAAATTTATCTACAAAGCCCTGATTTTGAAGAATTCCTCGGGGAACAAATTAAATTTCCCTTTGAGACTAATTTAGTTACTGTACGCTTTATTTCCTCCAAGTCACTCTAAACAGCACACGTTGTACAACAACTTTCCCATACTAGCAAGCAATTTTTTCCTTCGAGAATGACATAGCTGGAGAGGAAGATGAGAAGCCCTGTATCAATGTATCCACAAACAATTGATATAGATATATAGGTAATAAAGGACATAAAGCTTCAACCTCCTAGTGCCTAAAAAGAAATGTATTCTTACTGTATTACTTATACCTACAAAACAGAGAGGGAACATTTAGAGCCAGATTCAGACACTGACTTCAGAAGAGTTTCACCTGCTTTCACCGTGTCTGACTTTGCATTCACAGGACATAATTCAGCTAAAGCTCTCAAGCAACTAGTTGCCATTAGCAGAATTTTATTTAACAAATGGCATCCCTACTGGCTAATTATTCATTTTCAAACTGTAATGATAACCTCCAATTACAGGAGAGACTGTGGCTCACAAGTGTCACCCTGGAGGAGCTCTGGGAGGGATTATGCCTCAGGAGACACTATAGTTCCCCCAGGCTACCTAGGAATCAAGAGACTGTTTAAGCTGCACCACTCTTTGGATGGTGCAGCAAACTCCTCACTGCATCACCTGGACAGTTCCATAGGTTGAAACAGAAATGGCAGGATCATGTCCCAACTCCTCTCTCTGCTATTTGCTGCTTTCTTTGGACTGACTTGCACGACGGGGGGGCCTAGAAGTGAATTTTCTCCAAGACTAAGGACTGTTAGAGACCTAGCCCTTCCATGGAGGGGAGGGAGAAAAGGATGAGTCTGCTAGTCCTACTTTCCCCATCACCCAGACACAACCTGGCCTTAATATCTTTATAGCAGTATGCCCAACACTTTGTACCTATGTATTTGATCATCCTTAATTTTTTCCTCCCAACTGTTCTAACATTTAGTCCCCAGATAGTATCTAACTCTCACTCCCATCTCTCAGAGAGATTGAAATACATCAGTAGGCTAACCTAGTCCAAGTAACATTGTAAAACAAATTATTGAGAAGAGAAAAGAATTGAGGATCATATACCAAAAGGTGACTTGGGGCTTACAAATATTTAACTGTTAGTCGGTGATCCCACAAAGATTTACGCACATGCTTACTGTGACTCTAATCACCCCTGTATTTACACCCTACCTACTACTGTAATAATATTTGTACAAAATATGCCTTGTGAGGTATCAGTTGAAAACTAACAACTCTCTGATCATTAATATTCTTGTGTGATGTATGTACTCAGTGTGTATTAAGAGATATGGATATAAGCTGGAGTCATGACTAAACTATGTTTAAGCCAGGCATATCAGGGGATGTTGGTAAACAGGTCTGCCCTAGACAAAGGAATGTGCCCAATCATCAGGCAGAGATAATTAAGGTATATTTACATATAAGCAGTAAACAGGGCCATCAAACCAACAAAGGGTCGGTGGGGAATTGCCAGAAGCAGAACAATTTGCATTTTAGCAAACACCGGTGAGGGAAGAAAGAGCATGGAGCTTCCTTCACCACCAGACTCCATGTCACCTTCCTCACAGCTTGAATAAAACTTTACTTTGAGTAATGACATTCAGAAGAATCCATTTCAAAGGTTTACTGGTCTATAAAGACAGGGGGCTGAACCTCAAGTGTAAGCAATTGAATCAACAGATTGTATACAACATTACTGTATTATAAAAGTATATAGAGTGAGGTCTTTTCTGAAAGCTAATGACATACTGGTGATTAATATAATTGTGAAATGTATATATTAACAGTATATGAGAGAATATGGATATGTAATGATATTATGCTTTAAAGTCTGTGGCCAAACAGGGACTCCCTCCCAGACAGCAAAGAAGGCATCCATTTGTCTCCTATGTAAATTAAGCACAAGTGTGAAAAATTAAGCACAAGTTTAAGTTTTTGCAATATAGGGGACTTCTATTGCAAATTCTCTTATACCCTTTTGGGTCTACTAAATCCTCTCATATTTGGATAAATTCTACAGCTGGTATTTTCAAATGAGCATAAGGGAGTTAGGTGTCCAAATCCAATTGACTTTTAATGGAATTTGAGTGCTTAACTCCCTTAAGCACATTTGCTAATACTAGGTAAGAACTCTAAAAAGGGTGCATTTCTCAATACAATCCTGCCTAGTTACTCCAATGAAAAAGTTGACTAACTTTGGATCAAAGTATATTTAGAATGTTTGCATAATGGCACATACACAGATTTTACTGGAATTAACCCATCATTCTTTCATCTAGACAAGAAATGGTGCTCTATAGAATATAAAGCTGGGGTGGGCAGGTGTGGGGATGAATCCTTGCCAAGCAACTTAGAGTTCATGTAAATTCAAGGTATTTTCATTTCTGCTCACCTAAAGGAGCTAAATCATCTTCTATATGTCTTTAGATATTAAGAGATCCAGTTTATCCTTTGTTCTCAGAGTCTTCTCTTTCCAAGTTCCTGCTTGTTTTCTCACACCAAAGCTAGAAACTGACATCAAATGCCTTTGGTATTATTTAACATACACATGCATGCCAAAGCTACTCTCAAATGCCTGTAGAGAACAAATAGCCTTTTCTTCAAAATAATAACAATTATTTTTTTTAACTGCATATTCAAAGTCCAGCTAGAAGAACAGGCAGCAGGGAGCTCACTATAAACATCTCATCCAAAGAACAGCAGCTAGCTCTACCATCATACGTGACTGTGCAAACCCTTAACCTTTGGCCTTCAGTCCCAAAGGAAAGTATGCTACCAACTAAACCAGTATGGCACTTGGTACACAGGCACATAATTAAGCAATAACTGAGATCTGGTTGTCCCTCTATGGCAGATACAATAGCAGGAAACCTAATAATAAACTAAAAATATTAAATTGGCTGGTACAAAATGTTACTATGTATAATAAAATAGTGCAAGTTAAAGCAAAAGTCTCTATTTTATGGCATAGGAAGGGGAATTTTTCCTTTACGTTACAAAAGGAGAGATGTGAACACAAGCTGTGATTACTTTGAATGGCCACCACAGAAGGAAATAATGAGAATAAACATAATGAGAATATGTGTTTTTTCATCACTATATATAGTAACTCTGCAGTGGGGAGAAACAGATCATTGTGGGGAGGAGAAGAAAAGGCCATTTTTTTTAATGTAATTTTATTATTTGGTGACTCATTGTGACGCAAGTAGTTTCACAATGAGAAGTAAGTTGGGGCTACCAAGTTATTTAATACTGAAGTAATATTACAAAGTATTATATAGTTTTTAATACTTAGCAACACTAATATCCGACGTCAGATACATACAGAGTCAAACTAACATACTCGTATTATTCATTTTCCAATAAGCAAAGAAATTTGAAACTGGTCTTTTATACTTGAAGGGACTTTCGGCTTGTCCACACTTGAAACACTACAGCTGCAGCACTGCAGCTGTGCCACTGTAGCATTTCAGTGTAGACACACTACAGCAGTGTTTCCCAAACTTGGGACACCGCTTGTTTAGGGAAAGCCCCTGGCGGGCCGAGCCAGTTTGTTTACCTGCCACGTCCGCAGGTCCGGCCAATCACAGCTCCCAGTGGCCATAGTTCGCTGCTCCAGGCCAATGGGAGCTGCTGGAAGTGGCAGCCAGTATGTCCCTCAGCCCGCACCGGTTCCAGCAGCTTCCATTGGCCTGGAGCAGCAAACTGTGGCCAGTGGGAGCTGCAGTTGGCCAAATCTGCAGACGCAGCAGGAAAACAAACTGGCCCGGCCCACCAGGGGCTTTCCCTACACAAGCGGCGTCCCAAGTTTGGGAAACACTACACTACAGCCACGAGAGGGGTTCTCCCATTGACATAGTTAAGCCACCTCCACAAGAGACAGTAGATAAATCAATATTATTACAAAGCAAATGGTCGTAGCAAAGAAGGGAAAAGATTACAAAATCTGCTGTGCACTAAAAGCATAGACTCATAGACTCTAGGACTGGACGGGACCCCGAGAGGTCATCGAGTCCAGTCCCCTGCCCTCATGGCAGGACCAAATACTGTCTAGACCATCCCTAATAGACATTTATCTAACCTACTCTTAAATATCTCCAGAGATGGAGATTCCACAACTTCCCTAGGCAATCTATTCCAGTGTTTAACTACCCTGACAGTTAGGAACTTTTTCCTAATATCCAACCTACCAATATTGGTATCCATTTTTTATTCCAATGAAAACAAGGATTTGGGTTATTTAAATGTTCTCGAGCAGTGTTGTAAGCCCAACAACAACATATTGTTATAATGCATGGGAATTTATATAGTGACACTGACTAGCTGAAACAAGAATAGAATGCACAGTCTCTTTTCAATGTCAAAAAAAATGAGATTTTATTTATTTGAATTTTGCAAACAACAATAAAAGAGTATTCATCCAGTACTCTGGTATCTTTAACAAGTTTTGTAACACACTAATAAATATACACAATGAGATAAGGAAGTAACTTTCATATCTTTGTGGCTAAAACCTTGGTGTTCAAACTGAAATAATGTTGAAAATTCAAATTACTTTTCACCATATGATAAAGTGTTTTCAGACATGATTTATATGCTGACACCATGCCTTTAAACATTCTGCAATGAATATACCATGATAAGCTAATTCAACTGAAGTAAATCACTGCTAGCAAGAGACTCAGATAATTAGTGTCATAGACTCACTATGGGATTCATCAAGAGTGAACCCTAAGATCTCATATTATTTCAAGAACCCTAATGATAACACCAAGGAAAGCTGATCATGTGATATATAACTCACAGCTCCAGAGTGAACACAATACTGTAAGTCCCATAAGGGGCACTCGTGTCTTAATTAAACTGTGATGGTGTTGCTTGAGCAATATACAGTTCCTCAATGGCACCAGAGCCCTAAGGGAGAATCATTATTTTGTATACCTTCCAGGGTTCTCCGTTATCTGTAATTTTAGACCTTTTAATTTATAAGCATGTAGGGGCATTATGCATAAAGAACATAAGTATAACTGATTTTTGCATGTGTATGTAAGACAGAATTGTTTAAAAGTGCATTAAAATGGCAACTTCTTACTCAACAGATCAACTTCCTGTATGCATTCAGAACAATATCTACTTACTTTAGGGATAAAATAAATTCATACCAATTTTAGCTTCTGCCAGCCCTACAGCATCAATACAGTTCAATAAGAGAGATAGCTGGATTCTATCAGCTCGTGTATCATCAACAGAAATCTTAACTAAGTTCCAACTCCAATCGTGTTGTCCAGGAGCAAGTGAGGACAGACTGTGGCCTGTCAACTTTTACAGTAGGTGACCATGTACAAGTCATTAAAGAATAAACCTTAACTCTCAGATCCCAGGTTGCACGGGGAGAGCTGATTGTTAAACCCTCTATTATCTTGTAAACTAAACATATCTGGTCCACAAATCATTAAGAGGCAGAGCAAACATAGAAATGTATTATGCCATTTTTGCAGTGAGTTTTCAGAGTAGAAGACCACTTTACACCATTAGTTTACACTAGTATTACCACTCTCGGTATCACTGAGGGATAGGTATTACCAGCTTTTCTTTTTAGATTTGAAAAGAAATAAATATAATCATGGAATCAGCAAAAGATGTAGGGTGAGAAGAAGTTTTGGAGAGGGAGCTCTCGAATGTTGGACAACTGATAGCAGTTTGTTCTATTGAACAAAACACTTCTGCTCCTTTTTTATATTCTTACCACTTGAGAACATTATTTTGCACACAACTGGCATATTTCAAAAAGTGCACAAAGTCATCCAGGTTGTAAAACTTACTTTTGGACATGGGGAATGCATACTCAAAGCCTCTTGCGAAATTATTCACCCTCATAGCAGATTCTTCTAGACCCAATTCCCTCTCATGTGGACCAATCTAAAAACTAATTTATGCTCCACAAGCTGGTTTATGTGCAGGGAGGCTGCATTTGCCAGTTGATTTTCCAGTCAGACACTATCTTAATATCAGGAATCTGTCTTTAGGAAGTTTTTAGTTGCTCTGGGGTCATTCCTGCAACACCATCCCCATTGTTCCAATGGATGGACCAGGAACATGGGCTCTCCTGCAAATTAGACAGAGGCAGATCCATCCCGCTGAATGACTAATTCCTTACTCTCCTGTATAGATGCTCGAACAAGGGTGCTGGGGAGACTAGGTAGTATCTTGTATGCCAGACACACAAGTTTCTGCAAGTCCTCTGACAGTTCAGGTGGGATTTCTTCTTTCCCTCTCCTTTTTGCTCTTAGCTGTGCCTGGCCAACTCAGATAGATGGCTAGCACCAAACTGCACGACAAGGGCTCATTTCATAACTCAGTTTGTTTTCTGGCTAAGTTCTGCAGCACACTCAGAGTTGGGCCACCCAAGTTAGCTGCTAGTAAACTCCCTTTCTGTCACTCATCCTAATCACTCATTTGAGCTATAATGTTGAATTGAGCAAAGTAAGTGTCCCAGGGAGTTTTTCTCTCAAAGATAATGGGCTTTTGCCTTATCTGAGCTGGGACAGCCAGACCCCTCTCGCTTTCTCTCTCTGGGCCTCTGTGGTTTACAAATGGGGTAGAAAACTGTTGTAAATGTCTGGTCTTATCCAAGTTCTCTGATTTGTTCAATTCCTCACTCTGGCGGCTGCCTTCCACTGTGGTCTGACCCTTTGATTTCCTTCTGGAGTTAATTTTCAGCTCAAGTCCTTTCTGCAACTCATCTTGGTTAGCAAGTTCCAGATTGCCAAAAGTTTGCTTGGTCTCCACTATTTCATGGAAAACCTTCTGGTCTATGCCAGTGAGATTGCTGGTCACCTCATCAATCTGTTTTACCATTCCAGCCCAGGAGTTTTGCAGCTAGGCTTCCCAATCTGTGCAGATACTTTATAGTTGATCCAGAGATTTCACCTCTGCCTGCAAGTCTTCTCTCAGCCCTTTCTGGCAAACCTCCAGCTATACTTTAATTCCTTTTGTGAAGTCTCCAGCTCCTCTTTTAGGTCTTGCTTTAAATCACACTGGTCATTTTTTATTTCTACAAGCACCTCCATTTTCAGTTCTCATCTTGAAAAATGAACCCCACTGCTAACATCAATGTTGCCCCTTTTTTGACCCAAGTGGCTAGTCAAAATTTGGCATCCTAGGGATGGTCCAGTCAGGAGGAGAAATTGGTGGAGTCTGATATTTTCTCTGATGTAATCTTGTTTGTTTACATGGAATGTACAAACTCCTGCTTCTGCAAATGCAGCAGGAACCAAAACAAAAGCACCAATTTCTTTGCTTACAGCCCTAAGCCACTTTAGCCAGCACCAAACCCAAAAACTCTCTCTAGCTTCTTCCGGCATCATATACTGTAGTCACAGTCTGCTGTTTTGCTTTCTTCCTCCTCAGTCTCTCTCAGTTTTTGTGTCCCCTCACTTACTCACACATCCACATCCACCCATGGTCACAATACCCAGTGGAACTCCCTACCCACTTGGTGCTAGTTTCTGAGCAGACTCTGTAAGGGCCTGTTTTAGGTGTGGCCCCTTGAGTGTCTCTTACAACCATCTTAAGCAAAAGGAGCAGTTTTAATGAGGTTTTAACACTACTCATAACAAGGTTTTCACCCAGCCCTTAACACTGCTATGGAAATACATCACACAAGAATGGCTATAGAAGAGAAATTAAATATTGCAATAAGGGGGAAAGGTTCAAAAATACTAATGAAACATATGAATGAAGACTTAGAAACCATTACAATCAGATATGAAAACATTCACTCTTTAGTTTAATAGAAGTTTGAGGGATTGGCTAAATGGGTAATTAAGAACAAACTATTTCATTTGACAGTAGTGTATATCTTAGAGTTGTTTGATTGGCCAAATGCAAAATGGTTTTGTTAAAATGAGAATAGAAATTCAAAATAATGTAATGATAGGCACTCTTCCAATAACATTTTAAAGTTTGGATAGAGAGGGTTCTGTTTCCCATCTTTTCTTTTTATGTTTTTCTTTTTATGTTTTATGTTTCTTCCTTGTCCAGAAAACCTTCACAGGTATATACTGCGCCAGGTACTCTGACCCTTAAATGTTGAAAATACACTGCCTGACACATGAAGGAGTAATATTTTTAAATATGGGATGTCATTTTGTTCCTGTACAATCCAAGTTCTTAATTCCTGTATAGTGTTAGCATTTGTCTGTTTATAGACTTTGCAGTGGTTCTCAAACTTCTCCAAACTGAAATCTCCCTCCCATCTAACTGGAAAGGGCAGGACAGTTGCATTCCCCAAGGTTGAGTATACATGTCTAAGAGTGTATCTTCACTGGCACTGGGAGCAAGCCTCACAGCCTGGGTAGAGACTCATGCTAGTGCAGCTCGAGCTAGCACACTAAAAATATCAATGCAGACAATCAACTTGGGCAGATGCTCAGGTTCTCACGTCCACCTGACCCCCCTAGGTTTGAAAGCCCAAGCCACAATGTCCATACTGCTATTTTTAGCACATTAGTTCAAGTCCTGCTAGTGCAAGTCTATCTACCCAGCCTGGGAGGCTGGCATCTAGCTGCCGCACTGACATACCATTCATTAGAGCATTCACAGGTTCCGCTTAGTACTAAAACATGATATTCAGGATCTGCTTATTTTGAATGTTCTAAAGGGCATTAATAACAACAACAATGGAAACATTTATGAAAAGTTAAGGGAAAGAGAGAGAAAGCGAAACAGCCAAATGCATTATATTTCAGCCTCTAAAAATGGAACATTAACTGAACAATATAAAATTATCATAAGCTTCCTGTGCAAGTGAAAATATATCTCACTATCTGACAATTAATGGAATTATGCAACCAGAATAAAAACCATTGTGGAACAGTTGGAGTTGGTGGTTTTTCCAGGAAGTATTGAAACTATTAGTCTTGGTAAATTCATTCTAGTTTGAGTTATGGATTTAGTTCTTTTACAGTCAACTGTCTATTAACGAAAATTAGGTTTCTCCTTTCCTATCCTTTCAAGAGACCTACCATACTTACTTTTCTTCGTTCTTTGTTTACTTTCTAAGTTTTGTAATTTTTCTGGCTTGATCTGTTCATTTTATGTAATGTTTTGGTGTTCTGGGCCTCTAAGTTCAAGATAGTGTTCTACTCTTAAAGGAGCACAAAAAAGTCACAATTTTGTATAATATATCCAAATATTTGCTTGACAATTTGAACCATGGCCTTAAAGTCCATCGTTAAAGAGAAACATGTCAAACTCTGTTTATTACACTATCTCTTCATCTAAAAATCTTTGCATGTTTCATTTAAAAAACAGCCAGTGAGCAATTTAAAAAGCTATCAAAACTGTACAGATTCTGGATATACATTTATGTACGTGCACTTTTAGAAATGGAGGACTTCTGGAAGAGGAAATGTATTCACCTGAAGTCACCATACCATTTGGCTTACCACTATCAGACACCTATACAAATGTGAAACAGGATTTTCCACAGCCTAACTTTTAGATGAGTCTTTTTGTTAGGTATGAATGCCTGATCAGTGATTCTAAAATAATTTCTGCAAAACATAAAGCCCTTTCTAATTATAGTAAAATAATCACAGTTCTGTGTTTGGTTTCAAGTTATTCTTTTTTTTTTAATCCAATATATTCAAAATAATTTTTAAAAAATGATTGGGGCTGTCTAACAAGTCCCTCAACAATTCAGACTAATTTATAGATTTGATATGTGCCTTTGCTTGTAAATTACTGTTCATTTGAGGGAGGGCTGCAAGGTAAACCACTGAGAAAAGATTAAAGTAAAACCAACGTAGATTTCTAACATTTCGGGTTTTTTCTAGTTTAGAAATAACTAGAATTGCTAAATGCAGAAAGTATTTTGCACAGTACACCAGATAATGCTTGTCTGACTGCTTGCAGGTATTCAGAGCTCAACTTCTTGGAAAGGAATAATTGTTAATTACTTACACTGTGAATTGATTTGCATCACTTGATTATATTTTGGAGGGCAGGGAGTTTTTTTCTAAGTGTAGTTATTTGTAATAAATCTCTGACAAAGAGTTACTATAGTGATGTCTCAAAACAAACAAACAGCAGCTAATAATGAAAAACCTATATCAAAAACAAATTACTGATACTTTCCATGACTAATTCAGACCTGTCATCCTGCTTGTCATTATTTTTAAAATTAGGTCACTCAATAATTAATTTTAAATTGCAAACATAACAATGAAAGGAAAGACAAATGCCAGATTGGTAAAACTGGCTATCCTGTTAAAAAATCAAGCTTAATTTTTAACAGTACCAAAGAAACCACAACTTTCTGAAATAAAATCAGGACTGTGCCATCAAACCTGGATTTTTACAATATCATGAAAGAGTTTTTATTTTAATCATTTTCATGTCAGCTATTTTCTGAATGAAAAATACTTTAACATCTGTGAATCTGGATTTCGAAAAAGGAACTGTAGTGTTCCATTATGTCATTTACTTCAAATGCAGAAGAGTCAGGACATGATTTCAAAACTTTAAACAAACACAATATATTACTATAAAGGACAATAGGGAGAAGGTGAGCTAAACGTTATGGTCGATGATCTATTAGGAAAAAAACAAGGACAAAAAATTTACTAATTTAGTAACTATGCCCTCAAAAAAAATCCCCTTAGTTGTGTAGTAGTGACATTACAATCAAAAGAGGTTGCTACAATGACATGTATTTATAGTTATCAATATATTCTTTCAGAAACACTAAAATGAGGAAGCTACAGTCGATGGGGAGGATGAGAAATAATTTATTGCATATGTGAAGATTAGAGGAGTTTGAGAGTTACAACACGTATGTATGCATGCATATACTGAATACTTTCTCTCTTGGAATGATAAGCTCTCCTCCTCCTGTAAAAGTGAAAATATTCCTATACACTATGACTACCCCAGTGGATGGAGTGCACAGAAGCCAATCAGTGCTGAGTGACAGGGTTAATGTTTCACTCTTCACAGGAGTCCTATGACAGGGTTCTATGAGATGTTACTCATAGCAGGCTCATGTTTTTAGATGAAATCCATGTGTGTAACATAAGTAGGTCAACTCTTCCTCAGGTGATATTGATATGAATACTTGTTACTATAATAAAATTGCCATTAGTAGACAAAGAAATTACTTCCCTAAATTTAACTAATCAGAAGAGTAGAGTCACCTTGGATATTTAATCTCCCCTGTCAAAGATTTCCAGTTCAACTGTGTAGACCCAGGAGGTTCAGATAAGACGTTTGACTACTTATCTGAACCAAACCTCTAAAACTTTGGAGATTTTCCCAACATTACTGAAAACTCTCCATACATCTATGTGGGAATATACCCCTTACTGTGCAGGGTTTCAATGTTGAATATGAATTATACTCACAGCATACTGAAATTTTTCATTATGTTCAGGATCATTGGCTTTCACCCTCCGCTCCTCCTCTGAAAAAAAGAAGAAAAAATTTAGTTTAGGAGACCAAACGGCACTAAGAACAAAAGTATAAGAGATCAGTATATAAACAACATTTAATTGACTTTTAGGAGCATTCAATGCAGAAAAAAAATTCTTTATTAAAATCCCAGTATAGTTCAACTTTTAAAAACCTAATCTTCAGATACTTTAGATAGCTCAATATTAGAGAGGGAGATTTTTTATTTTGCAATTTCCAGGAATTAGTATTTCAAATTTAATCCCAGATCTCTCCAGGCCTGCAGTGCTACAAACCAAAATGTGCAGCCAAGTAATTTTAATCTCACAAAATCCAATAATCCTCCCACAGAGAAAGTGAAAGTGCATTATTATTTGTACTACTGACACCCTCATGGTTCTTCAGGAGGACTGAAACCTTTAGTTGCACCACACAAACCTCTGCCACTTGATCTAATGGCATAACCTACAGCAGTCATAGGTTGTCATCTTCTATGGGGACCACCCCTAGAGGGCAATGAGGCATAAACTATGCTCGTGGGTTTCACAGATATCTGAGGACAGCAGTGGGATAGTGAGACACAGGAATCTTGGGTTCCACCCCAGGCTACAGAGGAAAGTGTGCTCTAGTTCGCAAACTCTTCTGCCCATTCTCAGTGGGGAGGCCACTGAGCACTGCAGAGACAAGCTCCCTGGTCTCAGTCCTATTGCCCAGTCCCATCTTGGCCTGGAGTAGCTGGAGGCAGCAATGACAGAGAAAGTCCAGCTTTACCCTTTTTCCCTGAGCAGGAGCATGCTCAGTCACTCTGTGGGAATTATGCATGCACAATCCAGCCAGAGGTAGAAGCCATGAGGGGATGGAGCATGCTCAGCTGCTCTGGGAGGATGGCACACACAGTCTGTTCAGTATTAAGAGTTCTGAGAGGCTCAACCACATTCAATGAGGATGGACTCTTCATAGATTTAAGATACTGAAATCAAAGAAGTCTCTTTGATTAATCACATGCAAAATACGATCTTTCAAAACCTCACAGTTTAGCCAAATTTGAGTAGATTTTTAACAGCAATGGCAAAGGGCACATCACTGACACAAAGGCCACCCCATGCCAAATTTTAAATCTCAGCTTCAAAACATTGAAAAGAAAAGACTACTAGGATTTTTTTTTAACATGGGCAAACCAATGTGTCTTTCCTTAACCACTTCCTCACAAACAGCTCAACTATTTTGGCCGAAAATTTCAAAACAAAATTCAGCCTGAGGCAAGCTTGGAAAATGTCAACCCAAACAATTAAAGTTTGGCAAAGTTGGAGGCAACTGAAAACACGGTCTTACAATGGGAAGAGTCAGGCAACCTTAATAATAGGCAGCACTACCAGCCCTACCTATAATCTAAGGCATTACAACTCCTTATATTAGGTTAGTTATTCTTCTCACTGTAACAGGATGATATTGTGATACTGGCAAACAAGGTGCCAGCTCATGCCAAAATCACCATGTCTCAACTGAACACCAACAAATACATAGCTGGAATCAATTTGACTCATCTGTGTGTTAGTATTGTTAAAAAAGAGGTATAAGAATTATGAGAATATGCTTAGTGTTTAGACTTTATTGGATGCTTGTGAATTTTGCATGCATTAATCTCACACATAATATCAGTATTCCATATTCTAAGGTACTACATGAGCAGTTGTATTGTAATCTTCTGTGACTATCAGACAGGAGACACACACTAATCGGTGTGAACTGCTGATCTGTAACAGAATGGGTTATGTCCTTCCCAACAGGAAAGGTCCATCAACATCAGATGGACTATTGCAGCATGTTAAAGAGGAAAAAGGACTTTGGGTTAGCCCTAAAGGACATCTAGAGCTTGCTTATTATAGAAGCTTCTATTACCTTTTTAAACTTAAGGTAGTAACTAATTTGTGTGTGTGTGTGTGTATATATATATATATATATATATATGTTTACCTGCTTAAACCTTGTAAATAAGTCTCTTATTTCCTTTTCCTATTTGTGACAGGGTGCTAAGCAGTCTGTCACTCCAGCTCCAATTAAGGGAGGTGAATTGGAGCTCTATAGACCACCTGACCTTGATTGGGGAAGCTTAATAACTGCTGCTTCATCAGGCTGGGGCTGGATAAGAGCCCCAGGGGAAGGAAGCCAGGGCGGAGCTAGACAGAGGAAAGCTGCAGTAGAGGAAAGGCAGTGAGGGGAAGCAGAGAGAGATAGCTTGCCCCCTCTCTCCTGCCGGTGGATTTCAAGAAGGGGACTACATGTATGTTGGAAAGGTGGTGGGAGAACAGCCTGTAAATAAAAGCACCAGGTGGGCACTGCACCAAAAGGTCTCTGTGTGACTTTCTTACCCTAGCGGGGGCAGGAACCAGGATAGCCCTATAGGGACACTGCTACATATGGGGGCTTGTCCGGGATTGTGCCAGAGCAAGAGTTTGGCAGTCTGAGATGGAAGAGACCTGGCAGTGGCTGATCAAGCAACAGGAAGAGCTGCAGAAGGCAGAACAAACCTTTCAGTAGTCCCAGCAGCTGAAGAAGCAGGCCCTTGTCAGCTGAGTAGCAGAGGAGCCTGCAAGATTTTATTTGGGAGCAGAACACCATTCAACAGCAGCTCCTCTAGAAGATGGTGATTCCCCTGGTAGGGGATGGCATGCGGGCACTGGACTTGGGACTATGTAAAATGGGCCCAGCAGATGATCACAAAGCCTTTCTAGGCACTTTTAAGCGGATAGCGATGGGGGTGGATGGGAAAGGACAACCTGGGCCCTGTGGGTGGCTCCCTACCTGGCTGGTGAAGCCCAAGCGGCCTATATGGCCCTGAGTGAGGAACAGGTCAGGAGCTACAACATGGTAAAAGCAGCTGTCCTAGATAGGATAGGGCTGTCGGCCAAAAAATATCACCAGTGCTTCTGGGTGCTGAAGTGGACGGGGGTTTGAGGGCCCGGGCCTTCACTCAGAAATTAACGGACTGGACCACTCAATGGCTGATAGCTGGCGCCCAGACCGTAGAGGAGACCATGGATGCACTTGTCCTGGAACAGTTTTTACAAAGCCTCCCCGAGTGGACAAGGGTATGGATTAGATGGCACCAACATGGCATGGTGGAGGCTGCGGTAAAGCTGACAGAGAAGTATGTGGGGGCAGACTCCCCCAGGAAGGAGGGGCACCCCTATAAGGATGAGGACCCTGGGAGAAAATCCAGGGAAACCCCGACCAGGAAGGAGAAAAAGCAGGAGACCAACCGGGGAGCTTCCACTGGGACCAGGCAACTCATCTGCTAGTAGTGGGGTGAGTGGGACATAAAAAGCAGGACTGCTCAGATATGGACTGCAGCTTTGCAAAATGTTGCGGGTGAACTAACTCTGGAGGGTGGGGAAAGGGACAGAAACTGTCCACCATTTCTATGAGAGTGGGGAGGAGACCCAAGAGGGATCTGGTGGACTTGGCTTCTGCCTGCTCTCTTGTAAGGAGGAGGCTGGTGAGACTGCAGTGGATAATCCCTGGGGCGAAAATAAATCTGGAAAGCATTCATGGGGACGAGAGGCAGTACCCAATGGCCCAGGTACCCCTCAAGGTTCGGGGCCAGTTCCGTTGGAAACATCTTGGGGTGGTAGAAGGCCTGCTGTACCCAGTGGTACCCCTGCCCAAGAGGGAAAGTAGATTGGGCGAGGAGTCCCGAGGTGAGAGAAGAGAGAGACCCGTTGAGGAAGGGGGAGGAGGTCTCAGAGATAGAAAACCCTAGACAACAGAGCCCAAGCCAGGAAGGACGGGAGATGGAAAAGTTAGAAAGCCCTACACAACAGAGCCCAAGCCAGGAAGGACGGGAGATGGAAAAGTTAGAAAGCCCTACACAACAGAGCCCAAGCCAGGAAGGACAGGAGATGGAAAAGATAGAAAGCCCTACACAACAGAACCCAAGCCAGGAAGGACGGGAGATGGAAAAGATAGAAAGCCCTAGACAACACAGCCCAAGTCAGGAAGGATGGGAGAAGGAAAAGGAGAAAGAAGATAGGGAAGGAGTTATCTGCCCCAGGGCTCTCAGCAGAGCCAGTGGGCCCAACAGAATTCTCTGTAGGCAGACCCCTGAAAGATAAGACCCAAATCCTGCTTGAGGGGTCTGGGGAATTGGAGGTCCAGGGTACCCAGGAGGAAGCTGGGGTCAATCCTGATTCCCTGTCAGAGGTGAAGGGGGATGTGATGACCTCTGGGCGGAAGCAGTGCTATAGGGTGGCCCACCCCCTTGCAATGTGGTTTCTGCAGGTGGGGGATGGCTGAACCCTGCAAGGAAGTCCCAGCAGGTCACCCAAAAGAGGAAGGCCTCCCCAGTAGGGCCCCACCCATTAGAGGGAGGAAGGGACCTGTATGGTTGAACCAGGTGGTTCGGAAAACGAGGGGAAGCATGTGACAGGGTGCTAAGCAGAAAACTGCTTAGCCAACCCTCTGTCACTCCAGCTCCAATAAAGGGAGGTGAATTGGAGCTCGGTAGACCACCTGGCCCTGACTGGGGAAGCTTAAACAGCTGCTGCCTCAGCAAGCTGGATAAGAGCCCCAGGGGAAGAAAGACAGGGAGGAGCTGGAAAGAGGAAAGCTGCAGTAGAGAAAAGGCAGTGAGGGGAAGCAGAAAGAGATAGCTTTCCCCCTCTTCCTGCTAGGGGACTACAAGAAAGAGACTACTTGTATGGTGGAAAGTGGTGGGAGAACAGCCTGTAAACAAAAAGACCAGGTGGGCACTGCACGAAAAGGTCTTTGTGACTTTCTCAGTCCAGCAGGAGCAGGAGCCAGAAGGGCCCTGAGGGATGCTGCTACACTATTTAATAAATCTTCATATATTTTATTATAGGACAGGCTTCAAGCATTGTCTTTTGTGTGAGATTTAAGGTGCAATTGACCTGGGTTAAGTGGCTGGTCCTTTGGGACTGGGAGTAACCTGAATATTGCTGTGATTCTATCACAAAGGTAGACTCACCTGGCTGGTGAGACAGATCAGAATACTCAAGAGGACTGTCTGTGATTCCATGTTAGGGCTGTTATAGTGTCTGCGGAGCTTACACTTGACAACTGGTTGGCAAAATCTAAGTATAGAACTCACAGCCGATTTGAGGTTTGTGCGCTGCTTCCTAACAGTCTGTTCAGACACTCACCAGCAGCATTACAGATATGCTACATTTAAAAAAAAAACAATAACAAACTTCTGTCATATTGGACAGATGCTTCTTTGTACTGTTAATAATCTGACTCAAATGATTTCATCTCCCACAGGATGCCCACAACAGCCAATTAACTTCTTCTGGTCACAACTGGTTTATCATTAACTGAAGTGTTTCTAGCTCAAAACATTTCTTTAATCAGCATAAACACTTTAAAAAAAAAACATGCCAAGACCTGTATATAAAAGAAAAGTAAACTCAGCTCTAAAAGGAAACAAAAAAATGTAGATTTACACACTTTAATCCAATAACAAAGCAAATATATGGGTACGATCTGAAGAAAGTCGAAACTGTCTAAACTTAATTACTAAACCAAGATCAGCCTGAATAGTCCTAACCTTTAGCCAATGCATTTTAAAGACAGACAAAACAAGACTTCCTCCACGAGAGAAACTAATTAATAATGTATCAATAAAAAAATTAAACCTCTGAGGGATATACTTCCACAACCCATACAACAGAAGTAGCATTAAGCTTCCTGTGCATTAGAACAGGGAACAGTAGAACCTGAGAGTTATAAGCACCTTAAAAATGGAGGTCATTCATTAACTCAAATGTTCGTAACTCTCAACAAAACATTATGTTTGTTCTTTCAAAAGTCTACAACTGAACATTGACTTAATGCAGCTTTGAAACTTTACTATGCAGAAGAAAAATGCTGCTTTTAGCCATCTTAATTTAAATGAAACAAGCACAGAAAAAGAGTTTCCTTACCTTGTCAAATCTTTTTTTTTAAACTTTCTGTTTATTTTTTTAGTAGTTTACATTTAACACAGCACTGTACTTGCTTTTCTTTTTGTCTCTGCTGCTGCCTGATTGCATACTTTCCATTCCAAAACAGGTGTGTGGTTGACCTGTCAGCTCATAACTCTGGTGTTCTTAACTCTGAGGTTCTACTGTATACCTATTAGTTCAGTCAGAGTTTTCAGTTAGAAAAATGACATTTCTACATCCTGAACAGCTCTGCAGACTGCAGAATTTTGCTAGTCTGGGGATATTCATTTGTATGGTATGCAGAAAAAAACCTATCTAGCTGAGGCTAGGTCAATTTAAAATGCAAAAAGACACAGCGCACATCACCATTACACTTCAGACAGAACAAGAACATTTTGGTCTTTGTTTTACACCCTACTAATTCCCTTAGGCTCCTTCAAAAGTCCTAGCCTAAATCTTTGAGTTCTTATTCTACATTTTGCATGACAAGAAATATACAAAGCCCAGAATCCAGGACAAAAAATATAATGCAATTATATATTTGAATAAACAGGACCAAGCCAACCACTATAAAAATAACAAAGAAATATGAAGCAATTAATGATACCCATCTTCCATCTGTGCGAAAAATCATTGCTACCTGATACTTTATTCTTGTTATGAAGAGTTATAAATCCTCTCCAGGACAGCAACATCTGGAGACATTTTCCAGACATTTCCTTAGATATAGTCATACTTTCAAAGATATTTGTATTTCTGTGATTCATCTGAAACATGCATCTTGAGTGAGCTAGATATTCAACACAACATCCCAGAGAGCTTTCAGTGTTGAAAATAGATACTACTGCATATCCAAAGGACAACAAACAAACAATCATTCCTGCGTCCAAGCTATCTTTAAAAAAAGGGCACCAATCTCCCCACAAAACAAACAAGATGTTGGCATTCCAAGGTTTTGAAAGCTGAAACTTTTTAAAAACTGTTTTCAACATTTGCCTGTTTAAGTGATGCCCAACTGTTATTGGCTTTTCATTCAAAGGGAAAGAGATTGACTTTCGCAGTTCCTGGAAAGCAATGTTAGAATTTCTCAGGGTGGATAAAAATCAACGATTTAAAATAATTTTTTTTTAAAAAGTCAGTTTTTTTTAATTTAAATTGGATTTTTTGATAAAATGCTTTTTGAGGAAAAAACCTATCTAAAGATAGTTTTAATTAAGATACATTATAGCTCAAAGATATCTCATCATGGAATAGGGATTATAAATTCTAATTCTCTAGTATGAGACAATATATTCATGTAATGTTTAAGAAAAGTTTTGTAAATGAGTTCCAATAGTTCATGGATTAGGGACCCAATCTTATGAGGTTCCAGGGGCTTCTGTATAGAGTATTTAGGTTAATCTTTCCATCTACCCAATGAGACTCAGTGCTCAGTCTAGAAGATACCATCAGAGATGCTTAGTTTTTCAGTTCACAAACTGTGGATTTGTGTCTCCAGAGAGAACATGCTTGTTAACAGCAAAAATGTTTTTAAATAAATAAATAATATATAGAGGTGAGAGAAACAATAGACCTCAACCCTACTGTCCCTCTGCAAATCTGTGCACACAGAATCAATCCCTTACCTCTTTCTAAAAGTGCAAAGTTTCAGAAAGTTCAATGAATAGAAGATTGGTGGGAGTGGAATAGATCTGGACAAGGAGAAGAAGTCTGGAGATAAATGTGAGAAGGGAGGGACAGGCAGTAGAAACAAAAGTGAAACTATTTGAGCAGCATATGCCAGACGTCTTCAGGTCTTTCTGAGTGTAGCCTTCATTGATTTGAGATCTACCATACCATTCTCTCACTAGAAGGGAAAACCTTCTAGTAAAAATAGCAGCAGGCCGTAAAAGAGATGCAGTTTGGGAATATTTTAATGAAGTTCCTCTATCTCTGGGTAAGACAGGCATGTGTGCAAAATGCAAACAGAGCAACAAAGAAATGCAAGGCCTTTTTGCCTGAATGAAACAACATCATGAGAAGTGTTCCTTCTCAGGAGGAAGCTGCGTTGAAGATGATGAAAGGAACATGTCTGAACATGCAGGATCTTCAGGTTGGTAAATGTTTTTTATTTCATACTTCTTTCTTAAGGATTGCCTGTCTTCCTTCTGGACTATTCTTGAATTCTCATGTTTGAGCAAAAAATATAGTTGTTACTCTATGGTACTATCATTTTAGATACAGTTGTGATAAAAAAGAAATAGCTGAAATAGGCACATCTTCCTTTTACAATTTCACCTTTAAAGTAGTACTGAGTGTCTGTGACTGCAATAAGTAATACTAAATGAGCAGTACGGTAATAGTAATTAAATAACTGCACTGATTCAGGGCTTGGCTACACATGCAAGTTAGGCTGCCTGGGGCTGATTTAATGTGCTCTAACTCCTGAGGTGTCCACACTGGCAAGCACCTGGAACTCCATGGCTGAAGTGCCCCTGGTAATCCATCTCCACGAGAATCACAGAGCTTGCTGCACCCTGGCTGAAATGCCTGGATGTCAGTGTGGATGACGTTTTGCATTACTGCGCTGTGACTGGCCTCCAGAAACATCCCATAATCCCTTGAAGTCAACTGGCTGCTCTGTTCATTGTTTTGAACTCGGCTTCAGGCATCCGGATATCTCCTTTCAAAGCTCTGTTTCTGACAGCCAGAAAGCTTATCTGCTCCGGGACACAAAGCAAACCATTACTGTGGAATTCTGCTCCTGCAGAGGCAGGCATGTGTGCTTGTATGTGAGAGACAGGTGTGCGTGGAGGGGCTGATGTGGGGGTTTTCTCCTGTTGCTGTCTGAACTTACAAGACAGCATGCTGACACACTCTTTGCCTACCAAAACCCACTCTTTTTCCCCCTACATACACACAACACACTCTCTGTCACACTCCACCCCCTCATTTGAAAAGCACACTGCAGCCACTTGCACACTGGGATAGCTACCACAATGCACTGCTCTCTGTGGCGTTGCAAGAGCTGCTAATGTGACCATGCCACTGTGCATGCAGCCGACAGTGAAAACACATGGCAGCGCTTTCCCTGCTGCGGTCTCTGAGGGCTGGTTTAACTCATAGCGCTCTACATCTGCAGGTGTAGCCATAGCCTTATTTTGTTTAGGAGAATCCATCCTCCACATACAGGATTCTGAAGACTTGTTAAGATAAGTTCCTGTCTGCATCCTAAAAACTTGCCCATACCGGTATTGCCCTGGCCTCTTCTTTTGTCATTCAGTGTTAAACGCATTCTAAACTATATGCATTTCCTCACCTTTTGGGGGCGAAGCCAGACTTTTAGGCACCTGCTCCCCTACTTGGTGTAAACTTTGCTTGTACCAATCAGAAACGAACACACACAGTTTTTGGGCCCCGTCCCCTATGACACTTCTATGATGTCATAGAGAGTACTTTAGGCTGGTCTGCCATGTGCAGGCAGAAGAGGAGAAAGAAAAACGAATCCTGTGTACCTTGTGCACACCCGTAACCGAGCCTGATCACCTCGAAGCCTCTCTCAGCTGACGTGTTTTAAGCAGAGTTTCTACGTTTGCCGGTCGTTATGAGTTGGTTTGTATTCGTAAGTATTGGTTATTACTAAATGCTGCATCTGTGTTTATAAATATTGTTTACTGCATCTTTGTTTATAAATATTGTTTGATAGTAAATACTTTAGCCATTGTATGTTTTAAGTTCCATTAACCCTATTAGCTAATCATACGCTGCTCCCCTACCCCTTGTAACTATCCCCAATAAAACTTTAAATTAATTAATTTTAGTTGTGTGCGTGCCTGCAGTTTGCATCGTGACCCATACCCTCCTTGCATCCCTTACCTATACAGTCTATTGCCACGTGCAGCCTGGTAAATAACAGGTCTGCATTTTTCTTTCGCCCCTAAAATCATTTTCTATAGTTTCAGAATTATCTGCCAGTGATAGTGCTTCAGTCACATCATGTATGTCACACAGCCACAGTATATGACTTGTAGCAAAAAAGAAAAAAAATCTCCATCATCCAGTAACAACCATCGATAAATTTGTGATAAGAACCAGCAGATTACAAAAATAGGTAACTGATTAAAAAATTGTCTGATTTGTTTATGCCACAAACTCTCCTTTCCGTACAACTGAGAACCCACACTTCATTAACATGGCTCAGTCATTAAGACCAGAATACAGTCCACCCAGTAGAACAGATGTCACAAGCAAATTGCTGGATAAAGTGTATGAAAGAGAAATTGAGCAGTGTGCAAAAGATTTAGAGGGTGAAATTGTTAACCTGAGACTTTACGGGTGGAGCAATGTCCACAATGATCCTGTTGTATATGCTTGTGTGACAACAGAAGAAGGGAATGTCTTCCTTACAGAAACAATTTTTTTCATAGAATATCAAGGTTGGAAGGGACCTCAGGAGGTCATCTAGTCCAACCCCCTGCTCAAAGCAGGGCCAATCCCCAGACAGATTTTTACCCCAGTTCCCTAAATGGCCCCCTCAAGGATTGAACTCACAACCCTAGATTTAACAGGCCAATGCTCAAACCAATACACACAGCAGAATACTTACAAGAAGTAACAGTAAAAGGTATAACAAACTGTGGGAAAAAAGTCAAATATCTAGTACGCAGCTTGATCACAGACAATGCTGCAAATGTATCCAAGATGAGAACAAATTATTTAGAAGAGAGTCTCAAATTAATAACATACGGTTGCAGAGCTCATTTGATGCACCTCCTAGCCAAAGACTTCAGTGTTCCAGAAATAAAGGCTAATGTTGCTGAAATTGCAACACTACTTCCGTAACAACCACTTTGCAGCAGCTGCTCTGAAAAAAGTGGGAGGAACCAAGCTAATTCTCCCACAAGATGTGCAATGCAACTCAGTAGTGGACTATTTTGAGCACTATATCAAGAACTGGCCTAATCTGATGACAGTTTGTGAACAAAATTGTGAAAAAATAGACGGCACTGTCACAGCCAAAGTTCTCAACATTGGGCTTAAGAGAAATGTTGAACACCTGCTGAGTACCCTGAAACCTATTTCTGTCACCTTGAACAAAATGCAGGGAAATAGCTGTTTTATTGCTGACATCTCCATATCATTTTCTTGCAGATATTATCAATACTCGGTACCAGTGTCAAACCTTAACTGCTGAAGAAGAGGAATTGGCTATGACATGGACATCCAGCAATCATCCCTCCATAATGCCAGCTATAATAAACTTCAGAGCTAAGGGTGAACCATTCAAGAAATATATGTTTGCTGATGATGTTTTAAAGAAAATTACACCAGTGAACTGGTGGAAGTCACTTAAGCACTTGGATTCACAGACTGATGAAGTGATAATCTCACTTTTAACAGCAGTAGCTTCTTCTGCCTGTGTAGAAAGAATATTTTCTTCCTTTGGACTAATTCGTTCCAAATTGAGAAATCGTTTGGGACCTGAAAAAGCAGGTTTTTCTTTTCCAGATTATGAACAAACAAGAAAATGAAGGTGAAGATGATTGAGTTAGCTGCAGAAGCCAATATTTTAAGTTTCCCATCTTGACCTGGCTGACATAGTTGATTTAATTTTTGTTTTGTTTTTTTTGTTTTTTTTAATATTTTTTGGTTTTTTTAATATTTTTAATATTTCATTTTAGTTAAAAACAATTTTAACAAAAACAAACCTGATTTTTAAAAACTTGAATGCTTAACTAAATTCAAAAATTCATATGCTTGCTTTGTTAAAATATATGTTTGCTGTTGAAGAAAAAAATCCAAAACACATAACGTTGTTGTTTTAGTTAAATAAAACAATTTAAATATCTGTCTGGTGATGTTCTCCTCCTAATACACCATGGCAAGAAAATCCTCCAAATATTAATGATTAACCTGTTGAATTGGAGATAGTTCACCTCCCAGTGATTTCATAAATATTTGCTTCAATTACCTTTGGTAAATGAAATAACCTATCATTCATTTTCTGATATAGCTGTAAAATTAATCTGAAAAGTTTTCGAAATAAATCACTTTAAAAATGTATAGTGTGTACCTTCTAAATATGAAACCTACATCTATCTCTGAGTTGTGGAGAATATGTATTAAGGTTATAACTACCAACAAGAATGCACTTTTATGTAGAAATCCATGATTAAATCTAGTCTTCCCGACGAGTGATTTAAATCATTTCCACTCTGGAATCTCTCCTTAGGCTTTGAGCCTAAGTGTACATTGAGCAGAGGTTTCAAGGAGGCTACAGCAGCCCCTTTACCAATCCCCTTTACAGGCAATACCAAGCCACATGCTTTTCTACACACAAAGCAGAACTTAGATATTTGGGATGTTAGGAAAAAATTAGATCCAAAGTTTAGGGGTGGTTGATTTGATGTGGCTCATTGTAAGGATAGGAGAAAGTTGCAAATCTGGATCTAGGGTCAAATTCTAACCCCCACATCTATGCAATCTTTCATTGCGGTTTAACATGTTCTAGTGAAAACTAGGAAACTCTCAGTTTCCAAGAACTAAAGCCAAATTTTTCAAACCTGTTCTCCTCAAGTTAGGCTTCTAAATTAAAAGGGAACTGACTTTCAGAGGTACTTACAGCTCCTGTTAACTTCTGTGGAAGATATAGATCAGGGGTAGGCAACCTATGGCACATGTGCCAAAGGCGGCACATGAGTTGAATTTCAGTGGCATTCACACTGCCCGGGTCCTGGCCATTGGTCTATGGGGTTCTGCATTTTAATTTAATTTTAAATGAAGCTTCTTAAACATTTTAAAAACCTTATTTACTTTACATATAGCAATAGTTTAGTTATATATTATAGACTTATAGAAAGAGACCTTCTAAAAACATTAAAATATACTGGCATGCAAAACGTTAAATTAGAGTGAATAATTGAAGATTTGGCACAGCACTTCTGAAAGATTGCTGACTCTTGATATAGATGCTCAGAACTAACAAATCAGGATGGACACACACACACACACACACACACACACTCTCTCTCTCTCTCTCTCTCTCTCCCCCTCCGCCCCCCCGGGGGGAGGCACCAGGAGAAAGAAAAACGACCTATCTATGGGTTTAGGTGCCTAACAAAGACCTGTGTTTGAAAAGATCAACCTGTGCCTATGTGTTTTGCATATCACTTGTTTTACCAGGATTTCAAGCCTTTACCACTGCTGTAGAAATGCAAGTTTTTAAAAGCACAAAATGAAGGAAAATTAATTATTCTGATGACTCTATCTGCATGTTAAAGTAACAAAGATCAGTAAGGAAGGAAAATACATGACATTCAAATTGATATTAATTAATTATTGCGTAAAATGCCATGAGATATACAATTATGTATTATATTTTTAATTGACAAAACAATTTAAAATTTTGCTCCAGAACCACAAAGTTTTAAATACCAGATGTAGTGTGGCCAATTTTCACAATTTTATCATGATTCTTGCAATATTTTTTTCTTAAAGCCCCAGATCTGGAATCATGCGATTATGTGAAAACATCAGCATTCTTTTTTTTTTTTTAAAGATACATTTCTGGCACCTCTGGCTGCCAAGAACCAGAAGGAAATGAAGAGAACCCAGCTATTTTTTTTAATTTAAATTTAATTTTAAAAATGCTATGATTTATACTCAATCTCATCATTTTTGAATATTCAGGATGGATGATACCATAGCTGCCCCATAAGACAGAGGGATTCTAGTTTGCCATTAATGAGAAGCAGTAGCACAGGAATATAGAAGAACACAGTAGACAGTCAGACAGTTAGCAAAACAACACAATGAGAAAGCCAAACATAACAGATAGACATTCACGGTGATGAGAGACTGAAGATTTAAGCAAGGTTCTTTTATTTTAAAAGATGTACCGTATTCTGTACACAACTGGCATGAACCATTTCAAAGTTTTTAGATACTGAATGCGGAGAAGGGGTGTAGCCATGCACACACTCAAGGCTCTATAACCCCAGAAGAAGGTTAGCACCATAAACAACAGTTATTAGATTATGACGTACAAGTCAGGCCAAAAATCCAAGCAGAGAAGAGTTAGAACCAAAATGTCCAATTAAACACCCATACATTTCTATTAAATTTTGCAACTGATCACTAATTTTTTGGCGAGGAGGGAGTCAAAATACAGATCCATATCTGATCCAAGTGCCCTCGTTTCAAAAACCTTGAATGGAAATTAACATTACTATCCTCTACCTATATGGTAATAATCATGATTTACATCTCTATGATGCCTTTCATTCAAAAGAATCCAAAAATTGCTTCCCAAACTGAAATAATTTCCACTCACCTATTTTTTTTGCTATATGCATGACTGGGATAGGACTGGTCTAGGACTTGTTTCCAACTACATAATCCCTTTGTTACAGGCTCCACCCCAACAACGATGCACAGCAGTGTTCTCTGAAATGCCAGCAGTTCAAAAAAGGTTGTACCATATATGTGGTGCAACACTATGTGGCTGTTTCGCATCACATTCCTAAAGAAGTCAATTAAACAGGAGGCGAGTAGTTAAAACAGGATTTTGAATTTTCCCCTTAATACTTTGTTTGGTAGATAATCTTTCAGCCAGCAGTATATATTTTTGAAATTGCATCAAAAGATTTAAAAAAAAAAAAAAAAAAGAAAAACCTAATTTAGCACAGTTTTTGAATAAATGTTGATGTGTAAGGTCATCAGAACAAATCTTTTAAAAAGTGGAGGAGTTCTATTGGACAAGACTACAGCTTTGTATAAATAAGTATTTAATAGAGATTGGCCCAACCAAAATCCTAAATTTAAATATCTCAAAATTTGGAAGTAAATTAAATTCAAACCTATTGCTAAATTTTTCAAATAGTCTTTTGTCTTTGTAATGGATCAAACTAAAACCCCAAAGTGAACTCATTACTTGAGAACCCCTCTAACATTTGGATAGCAAGAGATGTGCCAGTCCTAAAAAGTGCATATCTAGGAAGCATCACAATACCCTTTTTTACAAAGTTTACAAAAAGTTCACATAAGCTAGATCAGTAACTTTAGCAGCAGTCAATATTCATGCTTTAGACCTTTTATGATCTTAATTAATTAATTCCACAAAGCAAAGTGTGTTGCACTGTGATTCCTGGGCAATATACTAAAGAAGCAGGAAAAGCACAAGTTACACTGAATTGTTTATTTTCTATTAAAAACTAGTTACAGCGATCCAGCTTTTGTGCATAGGTGGCATCTGGGTCCATGGTAGAAGTGAGAAAGCTAAACTAAGTTTCATTTTCTTTTTCTCACTTCTCACAGATGTATATCAGTGCTAGAAAGCACAAACAGAAACTTAAAGGAATGGAAACTAAAGCAGTGCAAACCAGATAAGTCTGAACACATGTTCAGCTAACTGAGTTACCATAGCTGTCATACACAGAAAGTTGTAAAGATCATTTTTATCAGGCTGATACACCCTTATATATGTTCCCCCCAACATCAGCAAAGAACAATTCCCAACTATCATAATCAGACCCAAATGAGCTTAAATGATAGTCACCCATTGAAATACCTTGATGCCCATCTCCTTCATCACCATTACAGCACTTAGATGATAATGATACCATGTGCTTGGCAGCCAATGTTTGCATGTCAATGTGTCTTAGGAGTCTGAGTCCTTCTTGGTAAACTTTTAGCATTGCAAAATCTCCAGAGACCACGATTGTTGAAACCATAGTCCCACTTCCCCTGCAGTCTGGCACTGATAAGCTCAGCAGTCACACTCTAGGTGTGAGAAACGGAAGGGGTGAATCAGCCCAAGAGCAGCAAAAACTGACAGTTTGTAAATTAATATAAGCCATTATGGTACAGGTTGAAAATAGAAATGGAAAAACAAAAAGCAGGATAACTGAAGGACAGCATTCGTGGGAACTTTGAACAACAAATCAAGGCAGCTTCCACAACCTCCCTAGGCAGTCTGTTCCACTGTCCTACTATTCTTACAGTTAGGAAGTTTTCCCTGAGATTTAATCTAAATTTGCTATGCTGTAGTTTGAACCCATTGCCTCTTTTCTTGCCTTCTGTGGCAAAAGAGAACAACTTCTCCCCATTTCCTTTATGGCAGCCTTTCAAGTATTTGAAGACAGCTATCATAACCCTCCTTAATCTCCTCTTTTCTAAACTGAACATACCCAGTTACTTCAGCCTTTGCTCATATGGTTTGCATTCCATCCCTTCGATCATCTTTGTCACTCACCTCTGGATCCTTTCCAGTTCCTCTACATCCTTTTTATACATTGGTTACCAAAACTGGACACAGTACTCCATCTGAGGCCTAACCAGCACCAAACAGAGTGGTACTACTGCCTCCCAAGATGACATGTAACAGCATCGCATTGTTGACTCATGTTGAGGTTGTGATCCACTACAAGTCCAAATCCTTCTCAGAAGTGCTGCTGCCAAGCCAGTTATCCTCCATTCTGTACTTGTGCATTTGATTTTTCTTCCCTAAATATAGCACCTTATATTTGTCTCTGCTGAGTTTCATTTTGTCTATAGCCCCAGTTCTCCAATTTATCAAGATCCCGTTGAAATTTAGCTATATCCTCCAAAGTGTTTGCAATTCCCCCCAGCTTTGTGTCATCTGCAAATGTCATCAGTATGCTCTCTATTCCTACATCTAGGTCATTAATAAAGATGTTAAATAATACTGGATGCAGAACAGACCCCTGTGGAACTCTGCTCGAGACTTCCTTCCAATCTGACATCATTCCATTAAGAGTTACTCATTTTTTGCTGTTGTTTACCCAATTATGTATCCACTTAATGTAGTTCCACAGAGCCCACATTTCTCCAGCTTACTTATCAGAATGTCATGTGGGACTGTGTCAAAAGCCTTGCTAAAGTCCAAGTACATTATGTCCACTGCATTTCCCCTATTTACCAAACCAGTTACCCTGCCAAAGAAGTAAATCAAGCTGGTTTGGCATGATTTGTTCTTAGTAAATCCAGGCTGGCTGCTAGTGATCACGCCTGTACATGTTCTTGTTATAACGGCCATGCAGGAGTTCTTTTGGCTTTGAGAATCATCAAGAATGCTGCAAAGGCAGCACATTCAACCCCAGGAGAAATGGGAGGGAAGGTCATTAGATCATTCAACAAATTATTGCTCTAACCAAACAAGGACCAGTACTGACAAACTCCAAAGACAGTCCCAGAAATTCCTCTTTATCCAGCACATAAGAATGTGAATGTAATGTAACTGGAATATGATTCATGCAAAAGCTCATCTTGTAAGGCATCATTACAAAGCTTATAATCTACTGAGTGTGGTCAACCTATTTGTATAAAGCTAGAAATATAAAATAAAACTCTGAGGGCCTACTGTAGTTATGCAAGGTGTGGGCCATTAATGGTGGTTTGAAATCTTGATGGCTCCCATCAACCAGGACAAGTGACTGTGGATGGCTCTGTTTGCTTGCAGGCCTTCCTGTGTGTCAGGCTGGGAAGAATGAGGGCTTGGAGTCTTACGGTGTCACCTGAACTGGAATCCATCTCTAACCTGGTGCTTTTCCATTTAGAAAGAAGGATGGAACCCAGAGAGGGACAAAGGATTTCCACCTTGTGCAAAAGATATATAGGGGGGTGGAACAGAACAAAGGGGGTTGCAGTCATGAGAAATCCCCTAGTTACCACCTGAGCTGGAACAAGGGCTGTACAAGGGAAAAGGATTGTGCCCAGACTAGGAAGGTGTCCAGTCTGTAATAGAAGTTTATTGAAACATCTCTGAGGGTGAGATTTTATCTGTAATCACTTTCTTACACTTAGACTTGCGTGTTTTATTTTATTTTGCTTAGTAATTCACTTTGTTCTATCTGTTATTACTTGGAACCAGTTAAATCCTACTTTTTGTATTTAATAAAATCACTTTTTACTTAGTAATTAACCCAGAGTATGTATTAATACCTGGGGGGGGGGAGGAACAGCTGTGTAACTCTCTCTATCGGTGTTATAGAGGGCGAACAATTTATGAGTTTACCCTGTGTAAGCTTTATACAGGGTAAAACGGATTTATTTGGGGTTTGGACCCCATTGGAAGCTGGGTATAGGAGTGCTGGAAAAGGAGCACATCTTGAGCAGTTTTCAGTTAAGCCTGCAGCTTTTGGGGGACATTGTTCAGACCTGGGTCTGTGTTTGCAGCAGGCTAGTGTGTCAGGCTCAAACCAGGCAGGGCACTGAAGTCCCAAGCTGCCAGGGAAAACAGGCTCAGAATTAGTCTCAGCACATCCGGTGGAAGTCCCAAAGGGGGTTTCTGTGATCCAACCCATTACAGAGCTATTCTAATATTTCAGAGTTCAAGCAACAGCTATAGAAACCCTCAAGTCTGCATGAATAAGGAGACCACCCACCACTGTAGAGGCAGAAAAAAATCCTGTTCTTAGCCCAGAGACAATTTCCTCCTGTCTCCCCACGCTAGTTTCATGAAACTTCCTGAAGAGTCTCAGCTGCTTTGAAACTAATTGCTTCCTGAAATGCACATAATTTCCACTCTCACTATAATATGTACAAAATCTGAGAATAGAACAGGTACCAAAAGCCATATCATATATTTTCATTAAGCTTCAGAATGTACCAGTTTAACTAGCAGACCTCTAAGAGATCTACAGTTGAATACAGGACTACTATACCAAATTATTGATATTCACTTTGGGCCTAGGTTCTAGGAGCAGAGCAACTCCTGGATGGAGCTAAGTGCTTTTAACTGAGTTTGAGACTTGAGGGTGCTTCAGCATCTCCCACCATCAAGCCCATAGCTTTCATTCAGATTGCAATAGTTTCAAGGAACAACTGATTCAGCAAAACGTGAGCTAATCTTGTAATAGAAAAACTTACTAACATAAAGCATAGTAAAAGTGACTGGAATTATTAATTCTTAAATTTATTATCCATACAGTACCCAAAACTTGCTTGGTGCTTTATGGTCAATAAAACAGATACTGTTCCTACACTGAAGAACTTATCATCCAATCATGGGCTTTGTGCAACAGATAACAGTGACAAAGTTGTGCGTGGACTGCTGGAGGTTGGTTATTGCATGCTGGAAGGTGTTAATGGATGTCATCAAGCAGTTCTTTGATATTCAATCACAGATCTTGTTAAAGCCAATGGATGATACGAGTGATATAGCTGGAAACAATAGAAGCCACTGCCCAAGGCAATGGGCCATAGAGCAAGACCTGATTAGAAGTTAACAACAAGGCCAAGAGGTTCCAGGATCACAAATATGGAGGCTAGGGGAATGTTTGGGAAGCTATGTGTGTACGTGAGACAGACAAAAAAGTGAGCAGAGAGAGAAGCAGTTGTGAGCATGGACTGAGAAGGAAAAGAGTGTAAGAACCTGTAGGAATGGAACCTGGGATCATTGGAATTCTATGCTACTGATGCCTCCATATCTCCACTGGAGGTGTAGGGTGGGCTCCCACAGGAGAACCCCATGAGGCTGGGCTTGGCAGGAAATGCCACCCAACAAGACCTGAGTGGCAGACCATCGTTGCTACTGATTGGCTGGTACCAGTACTGAAATCAAGAAGCCATGACAGGAAGCTGTCTAAGCAACAACATAAACTGCCTGTTTCCAATCCAGACCTTGCTTGCAATAGACCCTAGATTCTGCCTTCTGACCCTGGTTTGTCCGTGGCTTTTCTCTTCCATTGCTGTCTGAAACCTGGTGCCTCACCCTGCTCTCCTGGTAGGCTAAACTTGACTGCCTCTGATGCCTGAACCTTGATTTGCCCTCTGGTCTCCCACTACCTGACTCAGCCTGACTCCTGCTCCGACCACTAGATCCGACTGCCCTCATCCTGATCATGACAAAGAGAGAGACAGCTTCTGGTGATACAGAACTGATTGGAGAAGCAGACTTCGAAATTAGGAGCACAGAAACAGCCTGCTGTTTGTTTCTACTGTGCTCAGAAAAAGAGGATTTTATGTATATTATTTGTAAATAAACAGGATTGCACCATAAAATATACCCGATTTGTATGATCTATTTATTCTGTGAAAACAACCCTGCAAGGCCCCTAAATGCTCAGGCCAAAAGAAACAACTTTATAACAAAATGGAAGCGAGGACCAGGATTACCATGTCACATGGTTACTCAGGTATGTTATACATACATCGTAAGTCCTCCTATATACACAATATGTGTATTATGTTTTTGCTATATACACAATTTTTTTACTGCCACTATTTCAATGATTCCCACTGATAGTTTTTGCTACATTAAATATACATTCATAATAGTATGTTACAGATATTCAGCTGTACAGTATTTTACACCATGAGCATGAATGGTCTTTATGCTCTAATGCAGTCAATAAAATATCACAGAAACTTGAAAGTAAAGAAGTTATAAATTAGTTAATAGTAGTTCAAAAGCAGTTTCACTTCTTCTAGAAAAAAAGAATACTGTCACATTCTTGCACTTATATTTTTGGATGTAAACTTAGATATCCATCTGAAAGAGCTACAGATAATTCTTGTCTAATCGCAGTAACCTTTTCTTCTGTCTACCTTACAAAATAAACAGAGAACCCTTTCCAATGTTTTAGCCTAAAATCTATCTCAAAGAACTGAATAATAAGGGTCAAAAAACAAAACTAAAGTCAGTATTGGAAGGAAAAACTGGGCTGGGGAAGAATTCTCCCTATAGTTTCCTACAATTGTCATAATGTAACCAAGAGAAAAATATATTTTTAAGTTGGAGTTTTTCCCCATAGCTAAAAAGGTATGATCTTATGAATTAAGATAATTGTAAGTTTAACCATAGAGGCATTTCTAAGATAATAAAGAGTTCTCAGTTATCCTGATGCTAGAAGTAAAATCCTGGCCGCACTGAAGCCAGGGGCAAAACTCCCATTGTGACTTTCACAGGGCCGGGATTTCACTGTAAATCCCTAATCTTTTTTCAGTTTATGCTAGTGTAAATCTCTTTGCCTGTTCAGAGTCCCAAGAAGTCAAGGGGATCCCACACAGGTAAAGGAATCTGCACTAGTGGAACCCAATGCAAGGTCAGAGTGTAAGACAGAAAGAAGACTCATTAAAATACTTCATGTTCCCTGGAATTGGCAAATCCACAAAGAAATAGCTAGAATTATACTCTGACTCTTAAAAAAGCATTTTTGAATGTAAAAATATATTTCTATTTGCAAAAGAATAGTCTAATCTATTTTCACATAAAGATAAGACTTATTGGGGGTTTTAATTATGAAGAATCTTAAATCAAATATGTTTGTAACTATGTTTAAAAAGAAGATTTAATTAATAAAAACAAATAAAAATAAAACTCACACATGTAAAACAAAATTCTAAAGCTACCTACAAGTTCCACGTCTATCCTCAATTAAATATAAAATCAATGGAAGAGTCTGAAACATATTTCCTTTAAAGACAGAAACTCATCAGTTTAGAGCCCTTTAGATAGATGATTAAAACGTTCATTGTATGAAGGATCATTAAAATGAAATGTGGGAAAGTCATCTGTAACAGGCTGGATTTCCATGTCACTGACAGGAAAGACTGCCCATGCTGACAACGGTGTGATTCTGTAGTACAATGATCTTTATAGCTGAACATATGATCTACATCAGCGGTTCTTAAACTTCATTGCACTGTGATCCCCTTTTGAGAACAAAAATTACTACATGACCCCAGGTGTGAGGGGGGACGGGGAGAGGCAGAACCTGAGCCCTGATACCCCAGGCTGAAATCCCAGGCTTCGGCTTCAGCCCTGAGCTCCAGAAAGTCTAACAGTGGCCCAGGCGACCCCACTAAAATGCAGTCCTGACCCACTTTAGGGTTCCAACCCACAGTTTGAGAACCACTGATCTACATTCTCTCTTTTGGCCAGTGTATTGTTTTATAAAAAGGAAACAGCTTGTCCTGAAAGCAATTGTCCATTTTCATTGGAATTATACTTCAGAGTTAAGATTAATTGCTTACCATCTCTGCTCTACATAATTAAAATTCAAGTCATAAAAAATTTAAACAGGAGATATTTGTTCTCCTTATAAACTACACACATACATAATCTCCTATACACACATACACACAACAGATCACTTACCTAATAATTTCTTCTTTCTACAAATCATCATCACATTAGGTTACTTTTCACAGGGTCCCAACTGCCAGCCTACATGAGTAAATAAAATACATATCTTTAGAGCATTTACCAAATGATAGTATCTTGCACAGCTGTTTTATGTTTGATAAGGTAAAATTATCAAATTAATTCTTATGGTATTTAGTTATTTATTGTTCATATTAGTTACTATTGAATTAATATAGTTTTGCCTTTTCTAAAACTAGTTAGATATCAATAATTTGGTAAATATAAAAAGAATAAAAAACACACAGATTATTTTGGTCCAGATTCTGCTCTGGAATGTGCAGACACCCACTGGCTTCAATAAGAACAACATGTAAACATTCAAAGAGAATTTGGCCCATATATAGCTGGAGATTTATTTTAAAAAAAACAGTAGTAGCGGAAGACTATAGAACAATAGCTAGTGTAGTCAATGTGCTGTTGCTATGATAATACTAAAATTTCCTCATCTGCAGAGCCACACCTATTTATAGCGCTGTTCATCGGAAATATTCTAGGTATTTCAGCAGATCTGCAAAGAAATCTATTTAACACAGATCAAATTCAAAATTTAAAAATACATTCACCCCAACCTCAACATACACAGAATATTTACATTTTTATTAAGACAGAAGAAAATATTTTACAGTCTACTCAGAAGATCATTCAGAAATAAGTTTGTTCCAAGCATAGCCCATGCTCCTTGCAGCGTCTAACGTTGCTCCTCTGGCAAGCAATATAGAAAGGGCACTTAAGTAGTAGTGGAGGTACCATGCTTTGTTAGTGCACAGCACAGCAGAGACAGTAGGACCTGCTATGACTACTGATCTTTTAACAAACATATTCTCAAAAAGGTGGAAATAGGCCCAAAACAAAACGATGGATGAGAAAATTAAAACTTCTACAGCCCAAGTCTGAGCATGGTTTAGAGCTGCTCAGAAATATCATTTTGGCAAAATATGCTATTTCATTAAAGCCAAAGAATTTAGTGGAGATGTGCTGGTTTCCTTGAAACTTTCAGCACGAATGTGTTTTGGTGTGGTTGCAGGTGAAGGGGGTTAAGGTAGAGGGAGAAAGAGACAGACATTCTGTAATTGAGTCAAGTCCCTGCTCTGCCTGATTTGAAGTGATGTGGGATGAAAATCTCTGCTCTGAATCAGGCAAAGCAGGGACTTGAGTCTGGTCTCCCATATTCCAGTCTCTTATCATCAGGCACTAGCCAGCCATGTGCATGGTTTTGTTTGCATTCTACACTGGAACGAAAAAAAATTCAAAACTTCAAAATTTGCCACCAAATGGAACTGTCATTCTCCAGTCAGCTCTACCAGGTTTGTCTCCATCTGGTAGAGCTGTCTCACCTGAAAAATGCTGAGTATAAAAAGGAAAAGGCAAGACAGTAAAAGTTTTGAAGGACAAAGAAAGGAGGGAGAGAATTAAAAAACAAAACAAAACTGGGAACTGAAAGAGCTGAAAGCTGCTCAAAACAAGGCCCTCATATTCCCGCTGTGCCTTAAGGGAGTGAAATACAGCAATCCTGACCACTGTGGGGAGTTTAAAAGGCAGCCTAAGGGGTACGTCTACACTACCCCCTGGATTGGTGGGCAGCAATCAATCCAGTGGGGATCCATTTATCGTGTCTAGACTAGACAAGATAAATCAACCCCCGAGTGCTCTCCCATCGACTCCTGTACTCCAACACCACAAGAGGTGCAGGCAGAGTCAATGGGGGAACTGCATCAGTTGACTCACCGCGGTGAAGACACCACGGTAAGTCGATCTAAGTACGTCGACTTCAGCTACGTTATTCACGTAGCTGAAGTTGCGTAACTTAGATCGATCCCTCCTCCCTCACTGTAGACCAGGGCTAAGTAAAGAGAAAGAAATGGAAAAGAATGAAGGTAAAGAAAAAAAAAGGAAGATGGTGGAAGGAAAGACATATAGGAACTATCCTTTATATTAAGGGTTTCACTCAGATTTAGCTAAGCCAAAATACTCAGCTCTTAACTACTACATCAGCTGAGTTCTAAGTTAGACTCTGCATTGTGTGAACTGTATCCATTATTACATAACCATCCAATTTTATTTTGACTCTTATCTCAGGCATTGCTAATTTGGGCATAGGTTATTCAGTCCTTTAAGTCATAGTCACTTCTTTCATCTGTTTGGTTTCTCTTTGTCAGCATACATTAAAAATTGATCACACACTTATTTGAATGTTGCTAGTTTTTGAATAGGTCTTTGTCTTTTATGCTACTTCTTTATTTTTGCTTTTAAGCTTCATTATTGCTCTCTGTTGGCTTCATTTATTACCAAAGTCAAAATGACTACCCATAGTCTATGTATTTTTCTCCAAATTTTCAGGCAGCTCTGTAAAACAGTGACACTGCTTATGCCACTTAATCATCAAAGTGATATATCCCTGGATAAAGGTATAATCCCTTTAGGCCTCTTCAGTTCACTTCCTACTAAGGAAATGGCCATTCTCAGTAAATATTGGGCCTGTTTCTTCACTATTTCACCAGTTCTACTCCAGAGAAACTTAATTGACCTGAATGGATTTATACTGGCATAAAGCTAGTGCAACTAAGTGGAGAATCAGGTCTAATGAGTTTTCTTCAGATCCAAAAGTTTTCAAGTAGGATCATATTTCTCCTACAGAATGAAATTTAGGACTCTTTTAAATTAGGATGTCTTCTAATGCATGTACTTAGCTCCTACGGACTTCAATAAGAACCATGTTCACGCATCTAAGGCCCTTGAATGCATTAACCAGGAAATCCAGTCTTGATGCAATTCTGAAATATTGTTATGGTTCTAAAGAAACAGCCGAAGAATCACAACAGCATTATTTTTACATCTAAAGTTATCCATGTTTTGTAAAACCATAAGAGAAATTAAGATTTGAAAATGCAATTTACATATTTGAAAAGTTTGGGAAAGTATAAATAATAGATTTAGTTTGCACTAGTTTGCTGGCTGCTTCAGTTCCTCAGCTGATGGCTCCAGGACAGCTGCATTCCAAAAATCTGGTGCAGAGAAAAGGTCAGAGCCATTCCAAAGCCAAGAAAACTACTCAAAGATCCCAAAAGCTACCAACCCATCTCTCTCCTTTTGTCACATACAAGCTTATGGAGAGACATTCTGATGCACATCAACAAGGCTACCACACCATAACTGCCCTTTTGCTCAGGCTGGCTTTAGGATAAAGATGGTGTACCCAAGGTCAAGTCATATGTCTACCATAAGACATCAGACATGCCTTCAAGAAGGGCAAGAAAGTTGGAACCATTCTATTGAATCTGTCAGCCACATATGATATTGTCTGGCATGTAGAGCTTAAAGCCAAATTGTTGCAGACTATTCCCTGTAAGCCCATAGCAAGTTCATCATGGAAATTATAAGGAATCAGGGCTTCATCATGCAAGCTGGAGACAAAGTGAGCCACCTTAGGTGTCTCCGTAATTGACTCTCACAAGGATCCAATCTAGCTCCTCTCATTTGAAACTTACATACTTATGACCTACCAACAACTATGGCTGCTGACTGACTAGAGCGGTTGCCACAGTGCAGAAATTTGGCTTAGCTTAATCTTCACAGTGTAACTGCAAGACAGCAATTCAGACAGTCAAACATGAAGGAGGACTGCATAATTACTAGATTGGAGGGTGGCCTGCAACACCTTGCTAGATTCAATAATGCAGCAGTTAAGTGGCTATAGGGCAACCGAATAACAAGTGAGAAAAATCGGGACAGGGGTGGGTAGTAATAGATGCTTATGTAAGAAAAAGCCCTGAATATCGAGACTGTCCCTATAAAATCGGGATATCTGGTCACCCTAGGTGGCTAAACAATCTAGATATTAACTTCTGTCACATATGAAAGAAGTAAGCACAAATGTGAGAACTGCATGAGGCAAATGTGTCAAAATTGCAATAAGCCTCACCATGGCCACAACACTTCCACTAATTCTTTAAGATTTCCTGTGCCAAGTACTGCCTTTTCTGAAGACAAGGCAAGGATGCTACAGGCACTCATGTAAGTTCTCAGTGTGATGCATGTTAACTGTTCTAAAGGGACTTCATCTCTTGTGATGTATTTTGCATGCAGCATGGGATATGAATATATGAACACCTAAATTATGCTAATGCTAATGCTACCTCCCAAATAATGCATTGTGATATTTATGGGTGATGCAGGCTGTCAATTTTATAGTGTTCATCTAGCTGCATTTTATTTAATCCTTTCTTTACATTTCAAGAGTCTTCTGTGGAAATAGTTCTTAAGTTCCCTGGTCTCTCTTATCCTTAAAGAGCTGGATTTCTCGGTAGTCTAAATTTTACAGGGCATCTAGAGACCTAGCACAGTACTTTGGAGCCCTGGTCCACTGTACTCTTCAGGAACTAGAGAATAGGTTCTGTGCAATAACCTGTTTTTGGTCAAATACAATTGTATTTTCAGGTGTAAGATGAAAACAAGGACAGCTTGACCTGCAGTGTTATGGTTTTTTTTTTAAAATAAGGAAGGGGTGGGAAAAGGTTGTGAAAAACAGCATGCAGAGCTTGTACATGTATACCTTTTTAGGAACAGGTCTTTCCACATAACTTTTTGAGCTAAAGCTACAGCATTAAAGTTGCAAGCCTTTTCAAGGGAGAGTCCAATTTCTGTAATTTAGAATGGTGTAAAAGCCTTGAGGGAAGGTGAATATAATATGGATAACTATCACTGGAAAGTTTTCTCGGAAGGCTTGCTGGTAGTTGAAGAGCCCTGTTAAAATCCAAAAGGCTGTAGGGTGCTTCTTTCCAGAGAAGGTACAGCTAAAAGGACAAGCTTGACACAGGTGAAACTTGTGTACCTAACAATCAGGCATAAAGCAGAGCAAATATACATGGAGAAATAAAATATGGGGTCTCTTGAAAAGAAAAAAAAAAGGATGAATTCAAACTGGAACAGGTTCAGAGACGGGCTACTAGGATGATCCGAGGAATGGAAAACCTGCCTTATGAAAGGAGACTCAAAGAGCTTGGCTTGTTTAGCCTAGCCAAAAGAAGGCTGAGGGGGGATATGCTTGCTCTTTATAAATATATCAGAGGGATTAATATTAGGGAGGGAGAGAAATTATTTAAGCTTAGTACCAATGTAGACACAAGAACAAATGGGTATAAACTGGACACTAGGAAGTTTAGACTTGAAATTAGACGAAGGTTTCTAACCATTAGAGGAGTGAAGTTCTGGAACGGTCTCCCAAGGGGAGTAGTGGGGGCAAAAGACATATCTGGCTTTAAGACTAAGCTTGATAAGTTTATGGAAGGGATGGTATGATGGGATAGCTTAATTTTGGCAATTGATCTTTGATTATCAGCAGATAAGTATGCCCAGTGGTCTGTGATGAGATGTTGGATGGGATGGGATCTGAGTTACTGCAGAGAATTCTTTCTTCAGTGCTGGCTGGTGAGTCTTGCCCACATGCTCAGGGTTTAGCTGATCACCATATTTGGGGTCGGGAAGGAATTTTCATCCGGAGCAGATTGGCAGAGGCCCTGGAGGTTTTTTGCCTTCCTCTACAGCGTGGGGCATGGGTCACTTGCTGGTGGCTTCTCTGCAGCTTGAGGTCTTCAAATAACAATTTGAAGACTTCTATAACTCGGACATAGGTTAGGGGTTTGTTATAGAAGTGGATGGGTAGGATTCTGTGGCCTGCTTTGTGCAGGAGGTCAGACTAGATGATCATATTGGTCCCTTCTGACCCTAAAGTCTGTAAGTCTATGAGTCTATTCTCTTTTTGGTGCAATAAATTTTACCAGCCTAGTTTTTCACAGCATCTTGGGGACAGGTGTCTGCTTGTGCAAAGTTGTAACTTGGGCATAACACATGCCTTTTCCTTCATGCACTCCATAAGTCACATAAAACATATGACTAATGAACATCTGCTATTTCCCCTCCCTTTTCCCCTCAGTCATGCACACTTGAGCACATACGGCCAGGGTTGTGGTTCGGGAGACGTTAGTTTCAACATAAATTACAGAAGTTATAATATATTGACATGGCTGCACCATAAGCCAAAACTAAGCCACTAAACGTTAAACAGGAAGAAAACTTTCTAGGACTATTCTTATCTTTTTTTTTACCATTTCCATTATTTCATAACTGGCTTAGTTTAGTTTGCATCTTTAGTTTAATTCACTAAAATTATTTAAGACTGTGCTGTTGATATTTCTGACAATTAAATGAAAATTTAAGAATTGTCCTTTTACATATCTTTCAGATTAAAGTAACTGAAAAACACAAAAATGACTATCAGTTCATCAGCTTCCTTAATCCTAATACCTTGTGCAAAGTCAGAACTCCAAGTAGGGTGAGCAGATGTCCCGATTTTATAGGGACAGTCCTGATATTTGGGGCTTTTTCTTATATAGGCTCCTATTACCTCCCACCCTCTATCCATGACAAAATGGGGAGCTGATGGGCAGCTGCTGGCCGGCTGGGAGCTCTGGGGCACCCCATCACCCATGAGATCTCAGAGCTCCAGGGTCCCCCTGCCCCCACATATTGAAGCGGCGAAGGGTTCGCTGTCCATGGCAGCCGGGAGCTGCGGGACCCCTCAGTGCCTACAGCAACAAGGAGCTGTGGGGAGCCCCCAGCTCCCGCAGCAGCCCAGAGCTCCAAGATACCCCATTCCGCCCACAGCAGACGGGAGCTATAGAGGTCCCCTGCTGCCCATGGCAGCCATGGGCAGAAGGGGTCCATGCTGCTGCCTGGGCAGCAGGGAGCTGCTGGGTCCCCCTCTACCGGCACGGCTCACGGCAGCGGTGAGCTACAGGGGTCCCTTGCTGCCCACAGCAGCCGGGGTCAGTGGGGTCTCCCCACCACCCGTGGCAGCTCAGCACTCAGGGGCCCGCACCGCCTCAGGTGGCGGGGTACACTGCAGCTCCCAGATGCCCACAGGCTGATGTCACTGAGGTCTTTGGAAGTCACGGATTCCATGACTTCTGCTACCTCTGTGACAAATTTTTGTCTTAACCATGACTCATGCAGGGAGCAGGGAAGCCTCGGCTCCAGCTGGGATTCCAGGAGCTGTCAGGGTCCCTGCCACAGAGCTCAGAGCCTACCAGCCTCCAGAGACCAGATTCCAGCCTAAGCTGTGTGGCCTGGAAATCTCCTTGCCAAGGAACAGGAAGCCTAACAACACCCATATAGGGGCAGCTCCAGGCCCCAGCACACCAAGCGCGTGCTTGGGGCAGCAATCCACGGGGGGCGCTCTGCCGGTTGCTGCGAGGGCAGCAGGCAGGTTGCCTTTGGAGGCATGCCTGCAGAGGGTCCAGTGGTCCCGCGGTTTCGGCAGACCTCCTGCAGGCGTGCCGCCGAATCCACGGAACCGGGGACCTCCCGCAGGCAAGCCGCTGAAGGCAGCCTGTCTGCCGTGCTTCGGGCGGCAAAATACCTACAGCCACCCCTGCCTCTGTAGTTCTGGCTCCACCTGTTCCAACCAGCTCTAATCCACACAAAAATGGTGCAGCCACAGTAGCATGAGCAGTAACAGCACCCCAAATACAAACCTGCCTGGACTCCATGGGTGCCTCTTCGGGATTGCTAGGTGCTGCTGCCCAAGCTACCATGGCTACAGTACTATTTTTAGCATGTTGGCTAAGATGAGAGCTTATGTCCAGTATGTCCAGGTGAGCTGGGAATCACACCCCTTTCTGTAGGATAAATATAGCCTTTCGGTAAGGGCATGTGTCAGTGGCAAAGTGAGAGAAAGAGAGACTGACACAGCCTGAACAAGCAGCTGGTTGCACATGCTGAAAAAAGCTTAGAGCAGGAGCTCCTGCGGGTGCTGACTGAAAGAGTTTTTGGTATTGAGACCAAGGACACTGTTTTCTATTGTTTGGTTCATTGTGTGTTCAGGGACACAGGAATTTGTACATTCTTTGTAAATAAACAAGATTGCATCAAAGGTAACAGACGCCATATTCAATTTCTCCTCCTAGTTGGAACGCTTGCAAGGCCCTAAACTAGCAGCTCGGGACAGAAAAGAGGTAAAAAGAGCATATATAGTTCAGGTCCTCACAATTAGAAAACAAAAACAAAAACTTTACACGGTTTTATCTGCAAGTGCTCATTTTTAATTCCTTTAACTTGTATGACATGTTTTTCCTATCTAGCTTTTTGATATATGACATCATACTGAACATTTCACAAAAGTATTCTTATTGATTTAGCACTTTGGAAGTAATCAGGCTGGAGAATGCCTCTATATGTGACAGTAAATGACAGTTCAAGCATAAAGTAAATAATTAATAAACTAATATTGAATCAGATATAAATAAGGATTTAAAATATTTGGGGACAGAATCTATGATCCTTAAAACTGAAACAAAAAAACTTTTATTGAACAGTATTGCTTGCTCAACAAACAGAGGAATTTGGCCCTTGGATATTTGCAAATAATCTGCACTCTAGCAGAAATGCAATAATATGATCTGGTTTAAAAATAAAGTTAGTAATACAGAACAGTAGCATTAAAATTATTAAAACAGACATTGAAAGTTTACAACTCCAAAAGACTCATGTAAAGATTTTTCAAGTTAGATAAGTTTTTCTGCTGTGAAATATTCAATTTTAGAAATAAACAAGGACAATTAATCCCAGGTATAACTTCACTGAAGTCAGTAGGGTTGCACAAAAGGCAGAATTTAGCCCCAAATATTTATCAAAAATAGACTGACACAGAAAAGACTGTTTGATAATGTCATGAGATGTATAGATATCTCTATTTACACACCTGCTATACAACAGTTTCCATCCTGATTGGGAAATACTGTGTTTTACAATAAAGAACACAGATAAAAATACAAATAGCTGTTCTATAAATTATTGTACGTATGGATATTAATATTTAACACCACAGAAAATGAATTAAATATTTGTGCTGACACAGAATACATGTAATAGGTAGGAGTCTCAAAAGCATAACACTATTTTGTAGCAAATTAAACATAGTTTAGTAACAAAAACAAATCACAACTTCGATGAAGACAACATGTTTCCTTTGAAGTTTTAATTAGACATTTTTAATACTGTTCTGATGGTTTATTAAGCAACATATAAAAAGGTGTGAACAAACAATTATGGCATCATGTTTTTTAAATAATTTTGACATCCTAGCTGAGTTATATTAAATGGCAAATCAATAAGTGCTAAATGTAAAGATTTTATTTCTTCTGACCCCATGTATTTTCAACAGCTTGTCAATTGGCACCAATAAAAATATTAAACAAAAAATATGTATTTTTGTAGGTGAATTACTTGAGGAACTATGGTACAAATGGTTATCAAATTAGTGACCAGTGTCATGCAGTGTATTACAGTGAGTACCACTGAACCTGTTAAAGAACATTTACACTGAAATGTTTCCAAAAGCAAGATAGAGTTTTGTTAAATTGTTGTTGAAAGCCTTCTGTTAGCAACAGTGACTTTACATGTAAGACTAGGAGATACAAGATGTAATCCTTCCATCCCTGTCACTACCCCAACTTACCAAAACAATACAGTTGGCTCTGACTCTCCTGCTTTGTGATAGCATGTCCCAAGAAAATCGTATTTTCTTTTTATCTCCTTGCTGCCAGATGTTCTACCCTAAAGAAAAAGAAGAAATAAAGTCTGCTGGCAAAATGAGGTGAAGCCTACATTACTTATATTTTCAATAATAAATGAGAAGAACTACTGAATGGGTCTTGACAAACACATTCAACCATTCTAAGTGCTCCACTCTCAGGTAAAATCATTTCAGATTTTACCACAAAGCATATCAATAGACTATTCATGTTCTCATCAGAACAGAAATTATTCCATTTAATGATATGTGACAATACCATCCAAGTCTGTAGCCATTTTAATAGAGTTTATCTGTGTTAAAAAAACAGAAAAATGTAAGAACTTTTCTTTCAAGCCTCTATGATTACGCATTATCAATAACCAGAGCAAAGCAGCCTGCGCCACCTCCTGTTTAATAAATGCAGTGGTCCAATGTAAATTAGTCTCCTAGCTGCTATTTTTCTTCATTTCTCCAAAAGTACTGTACATGTATAGATAAGACATACAAAAAAGACTGATTTGTCAGTGCAACACTTACATGATCAGGTTTTTTGTTTTATAGTCAAATTATGCCGTTGGCATTATTCACTGCTCAAATGTCACATACTTGAAAAATATTCCCTATTTTGCATTTAGGCTGTGATGCCACCAACCAATCTTCCATTCTTAACTACTGTGCCAATTGAAATTCAAGTTTTTTCCACAAACAGGGCAAAGGTTTTCTAATATAGTTTAACTATTAAGCTTTCTGTTCCCTAAGAGCGTTTAAAGTTTGTTTGTTTTTATCTAATGCTAATACATTTGCCCTATTCTACTATTCTCCAAATAAGTTGGAGATCTAATGTCCCATAAAAAAAGAAAAATGCCTGCTGTACAGTCTGGCATTACAAGTCTAATGATTAGGCTCTTTCTCTTCTCTACGATCCTGTACAAATATAAAAGCATAAGCCTAAGTAATGAAGAAGAGCACGTCTAACGTTACACTGACTAGAGGGCTGAAACAAAGCAATTACCTGAACAAATGGCAACATGGCCACAGATGTTGCTTGAACAATACAAGGATTTAATGTAAAACTCATTTTTATATTAAATGCAGTTAAACTTTCACTTTTACACTATAGCAACTGTAAGATAAAGTGTAACAGTCACATAATGTAATATCAGTTACTATCAACATGAAATTTAAAAAACTTGAACTTTTGTAAAGTTCTAAGATAAGGACTGATAATAAATTCAGCCCTGTCCTATAACACTATCGATCTAACTAGGAGCCTGATACAAATTCCTCATTAATACACCAAGAAAAGGTGTGGCTTCCCTACAGAAAGCAACATGACCCACCACAAAATCTGAGTTTATGATGACAGATATGTTTATCCTGTCATGTTTTATTCATTCACAGTATCTCATTTCCTGTCACTTGGAATAAGTCTGTGGATGTGCCATTTATTAGAAGAGACACTAGCTATTTCACCAGTTTTATTCTCAATCACACCTCAAAATAGGTAACTATAAGTCACACTAGGAAGGCTTTGGGGTAGAAATTATATTACTCTCCCCCCATTTGATATTTTTTCCATCTACATTCCCCCTTAAAATGCTTTACTGGCGCTGAGGGGGGAACCAGACCCAGCTCAAATGAAAATATTCTGCTTTTAGGACAAAATTGTAACCACAGAGTCAAAAGTATGGCAATAAAACACATGAACAGCCTCAAATACCTAGTTTCTCACCACTAAACAACCTCAATAAATATTATATATCGAGGACATATTTTTATAAAAGGAGATAAAAGCCACAAGTCACACACTTGGCCACTTACCACTGAAGGAGACTCTTAGATAAACAATCATTTTCTTTCAACAGAAAAAAAAATGAGGAATTGCAGAGGGGGGCAGAGTAGAAAGAAAAAAAAACCCTTAAAGCAGAGGGCTGAAAACAAAATAGTATACAGATGTGCAGAAAAGGCAACTTCTGCTTCTCCTCTTGCAACTGCTGTCGCTGCTTTGTGGCTGCTTTCTATACCACACCTGTTCACTTACACGGTGTCACACTCACGCGCCTTGGGACCCTGCTTTTGTTTCTCATCAAGAGTACAGTATATCATGTTCAAAGAAGACTTTCACCATGGAACCAAACAGACTTGTGTGAGAGAGGAGAATATGCTACCAAGTTATAAAGGAAAGTGTTTATCTTTAAAAGCTTTTATAGCATTAAAATTAAAAACATACTTGTACTGATCTTGTAATTAATTTAGTGAAATAAAAATGGCTAAACAAAAACAACCTCAAAAAGAAGAAAAGCCACGAACAAATACTGTAATGATAAAAGTCAAATGAATTATGCTCCCCCCTTTCCCCAGCTCTACACACACAGGAGAGCAATTATCCCTTTTCCTGGCATTAAAACCAGCGCCAAGGTGATGATATATTTTTAGAAAGCATTTCAATTCCTGGAATTACAGCACCTATTAACCCTAGTAAAGCCAACTACTAGTGGTACCACCTATTCCAGAAGGCACAGAGTGCTTTCCATATTATAAACAAATTATTTCAGGGTCCAGTACTCACTTCAAATTGTTTCAGAGAGTGGCTGTCAACTCTAGAGCAATTTTTTCTTTATTATATATTTGTAATTTTTTCAATCATAGCATCAAAATATCTCAATTTTAAAACCAATTACATGGGCTTTTGTTGGTTAGTTTTTCCAGCAGGGTCAGTAGGATACATGGCCAAGACTGCCAGGCACCACACTTCAAAATGAAATTAACAAAACACTCTTAAACACTTTAGGGATTTTACCAAATTCACTTTGGTGTTCCACACACAAATGGAGCTTGGAAAATTAGAGGAGAAGAGGTTCTGGAAGTTGGAAGGAAGCATGGAATTCTGGAATTCTTACTATGGCAAGTAGATAATTATGAGATGTGAGAATGACAAGTGAGACACAGTAAAATACTGTTCCAGTACTCCCCCATACACGTCAAATCTTATTTAAATATGATCTACAGATCTAATGAAGCCCTTTGTATAATGTTTTATTAATTTAGCAGGCAAATAGATTAAGCTTTTGATATTTTGAGACAAATCTATTTAAACAGCCAAGTTTTTTAAAATTCCAAAAATAACTCTCTCTCTCTATTTTTATATATATATATAAAATACAATGCTATTAAAAAAACCTCTTGTGATGTCATTCCATCAACGTCTTTAGGGAACTGTGTATTGTCATACTGTTGGAAAGGGCCTAAATTAGGATAGGGTAATCAGTAGAGTTTGTCAGAATTTTAAATCAAATGCTTAAAAAAATAAGCACAATCACAAGATTACAAAATTATCAGAATTAATCACAATTTTAACTGCACTGTTAAACAGTAATAGAATACCAATTTAAATGTATTATAAATAATTTGGATGTTTTTCTATATTTTCAAATATATTGATTTCAATTACAACACAGAATACAAAGTGTACAGTGTTCACTTTATATGTTTTATTACAAATATTTGCACCATAAAAAAGATAAAAAATAGTATTTTTTCAATTCACCTCATACAAGTACTGTAGTGCAGTCTCTTTTATCGAGAAAGAACAATTTACAAATGTAGAAATTTACATAATTGCACTCAAAAACAAAACTATTTAAAAAACTTTAGAGCCTACAAGACCACTCAGTCCCACTTCTTGTTCAGCCAATAGCTAAGACAAACAAGTTTGTTTACATTGATCAGAGATAATGCTACCTGCTTATTTATGTCACCTGAACGTGAGAACAGGTGTTCACATGGCAGTGTTGCAGCCAACACTGCAAGGTATTTAAATGCAGGTATTCATATGCCCCTTCATACTTTGACCACCGTTCCAGAGAACATGCTTCCATGCTGATGACTCTCTTTAAAAATAGAATGTATTAAGTAAATTTGTGACTGAACTCCTTGGAGGAGAATTGTATGACTCCTGCTTCATGGTTTCACGCATATTCTGCCATATATTTCATGTTATGGCAGCCCCAGGTGACAACCCAGCATGTTTTCAATTTAAGAATACTTTTATTGCAGATTTGACAAAACACAAAGAAGATACCAGTATGAGATTTCTAAAGATAGCTACAGCATTTGACCCAAGGTTTAAGAATCTGAAGTGGGACGAGGTGGAGTGGGACATGCTATCAGAAATCTTAAAAGAGCAACACTCCAATGTGGAAACTACAGAACCCAAACCATCAAAAAAAAAAATCAACCTTCCGTTGGTGGCATCTGACCCAGATGATGAAAATGAACATGCGCCAGTATGCACTGCTTTGGATCCTTATCAAGCAAAATCCTGCTGTTCTCATTTTCAGGTGATTGTAAATAAGAAGCAGGCAGCATTAGCTCACGTAAATGAAACAAACTTGTTTGTCTTAGCTACTGGTTGAACAAGTAGGACTGAGGGGACTTGTAGGCTCAAAATTTTTACACGGTTTTGTTTTTGAATGCAGTTATATAAAAACATTAATTCTACATTTGTAAATTGCACTTTCACTATAAAGAGTTTGCTCTACAGTACTTTTATGAGGTGAACTGAAAAATACTATTTCTTTTATGTTTTTTACAATGCATATATTTGTAAAAAAAAATAATGAAGTGAGCACTGTACTCTGTATTCTGTGTTGTAATTGAAATTAATATATTTGAAAATATAGAAAACATCCAAAAATATTTATAATAAATGTAAATTGGTATTCTATTATTAACAGTGAGATTAAAACTGTGATTAATCACAATTTTTTTTAAATCTAGTTAATTTGTTTTGCATTAATTGCTTGAGTTGATTGACAGCCCTACTGAAAACATGTTCCTGTTTCCCCCAATCAGCACAGCAATCAATTAGGTTTCAGTCCTCCAATGGAATCTGCTAATATGAATGCCTTGCCCATGTGTAATCGCATTGGCCTTAATTGAATCCCACACAGATGCAGGAGTCCACGTTATTGAATTATGATGCAGGACTAGGATCTTAAAAAACTAACTGTACTTAGAGACTAGCAGGAAAGAAGAACAGGAAGAAAGATGGGAGAGTTGCAAAAAAAAAAAAAAGGAAAAAAATAAATATCTGATTCGGACATGGTTGGGGAGGGAGAAGAACAATAGTACATGAAAGTGACATGGAGGGAGGGAAGTCTCAAAGTTCTCAGATGCATGCAAACTTTGGGGACAGGAGTTCTACTAAACTGTGAGTTTCATACCTCAGTACTTCACTTTTTCCATTGCAATGTACAAACGGTTCTGCCTGTGTGATAGCAAAGATTGGACACCATTTACAAATGACTTACCACAGATTACAAGGGATCCAAGTTTCCCCTGTGCTACAAGGATTATTATATTTAAGGATAGGAAAAGCTTTAATTTCTGTACTATGAAACCATCCATAGCCCACTACCAACTTTAGAAGCTGGCTACACCAGTGTCCTAAATAGAAGCTGAAAGTTTTCATAAACCATCATATTACTTGACTTGATAAACATTTTGGGCCAAACAGTCATAAAAAACAAACAGTTATTAAAATTTGTGTGCAAATAATATTCAAACTCCAGAGTGTTCCGCACCTCACAGAATCGGGTCTCATGTGTCAGAATGTTATTTAAAAAATCATAAAGAAAACTAATGCAAATTATTCATCTGCTCTTTGGACAATTTACACCAAGATAACAACAACAAACTACATCTAATCAAAGAGACTATCCTCATGCTGAATGCCTCTCTCAGTGACCATGAAGCCAGCAAAGGAAGGACATACAATCTTTCAGATTAATCCCATAAGAGAGTTATTTTTAAAGCATTTTAAGGCAGCAAAGTCTACAGCAAGCAAAACAGTCTCTAAGATGATTAAATCTCAATAGGAGCAATATTTCAAAGGGGTCTTGTATTAGTCAACAGAATGAGATAACGTTATTATTTACTTCTGGCAGCAATTTATACAGGGCCCAATCTTGTGAAGCCAGCGTAAGAACTTAAGGCCCACAGCAAGTAACAGAACCAAAGTACTAGATCTTCTTCTGCTGTGAGAAATGTTTGACTCTAATTGCAAAAACATTTTTTTTAATCAGCCTTGATTGGACTTCAATGAGAGTTTGTATAACACCAGTGGTTAGTTAGAAATTTTCTTTAACCCACAAACTGTAAATCAAAAGGGATTTAGTTGAATTTAACGCTTTCAGTGGGTTCTCAAACTTTATAGCAACACATCCTATTTCTATCACAGCAAATAAGCTCAGGCCTCACATCTACATGTGTTAGAGACAAAATTCATAGCCACTGTTGGTCATCCCAGGTTTCCAAAATGATGTGATTCCACCACACCTTGCTGGTTCTCCTGCATCAAAAGCGACAGTTCACCAAAAGACATACCACGGCAATACTGGTATTCACCATATCTATAGCATGTGAACTGAATGAATAGGCCAGAGGTCAGCAACCTTTCAGAAGTAGGGTATCGAGTCTTCAATTATTTCACTCTCATTTAAGGTTTTGTGTGCCAGTAATACAGTTTAACGTTTTTAGAAGGTCTCTTTCTATAAGTCTATAAAATAACTAAACTATTGTTGTATGTAAAGTAAATAAGGTTTTTAAAAAGTTTAAGAAGCTTCATTTAAAATCAAATTAAAATGCAGAGCCCCCCGGACCAGTGGCCAGGACCTGAGCAGTGTGAGTGCCACTGAAAATCAGCTCACATGCCGCCTGCGGCATACATGCCATAGGTTGCCTACCCCTGGGATAGGCATTGACCCTCAAGGTCAGCTGTCTTCAACGTGTCACAAAGTTCTGCCCAAATTCCATTCAGCATCCTATCCAGTCACCTATTCCACTGCATAACTATTTGTCCTGCAATAAGGAGTAGAACCACATCAACATAGTCCCATTCCTCCATATCTTTCACCCAGGTTGCCAGGGAATAAGCAAGGGGAGATGTGATCAGGAACTGCTATTGCAAATGCATGAAGGCAGGGGACTGTGACAACAACACATAGCAAAGCAGTTCCTAGAATGTCTCCTGTAATGCACAGAACCCTGGGATACTGCTCCTGAAATGGCAGTATCAATATCATGTAACAGCAGCGGTGATGCAGCCATGGGTATATGCATATACACAGTGTTATACCTGTGTCTAGCACACCATATATGGACACTCAGTATAGGTATGGGGAGCATGTGCAGACATGAACACGGTCCCATAACTGAGTATGCGCACCACTGTAGAGATAGCCTAAATCACACATGCTCCTGGAACAGGAGTTGGGCTGAAGGGGTGTCACACTTGGACAAGAGGTGTTTACTGGCCCCTTCACTCATGTTCCTGGAATGGAGTCTTGAATCTGAGAGATTCATAGACAGAGTTCAGCCCAGCAGAGATTGTATGACCTGCAATGATGTTCAAAAGAGACAGATAGTGTTTAGGGAAGAAAAAAGGGTACTGTACATGCCGCATGAACCCTTACACATTCAGTTTAAAATAGATGTATACATTTTTTTTGTGTCAGAATCTTGCATTTAAAAAACATTGCAACCAAAAAAAAATCTACATTTGTAAATTGCACTTTCACGATAAAGAGATTGCACTACAGTAATTGTATGAGGTGAACTGCTAGGGCAGAAGCTGAACCCCAACAGAAGACTCCAGTCCTAGAACCAGATTGGCAGACTGCTGGGGGTCTTGATTGGTCCACAGCTTCTATATAAACCCAGCACAAGAACAGGAATTATCCATGAAACTGGGATCCACTCTGCTCTACACTGTGTGCCTTATGCTTCCTGCTCCTGCTCCCCAGTTTGATTTCCTGGCATGCACCTGGCTTGGCTCCTGGCATCCAATTTGTCATTCTGATCTCCGGTTTATCCCCACCTCTGACTCCCTGGCATCCCAACCTGCCCTGATTCTAGTTACCGATTCGTGGTTCTGCTCTCAAGTTTGTCTCCTGCTTCTGATCTCCCTGATCTGACTCAGACGATTCTTGACTGCTGGCCTGTGATGCTGACCCTGGCTCTGACCACTAGGTATGGCTACCCATGACCCGGCCTGGCAGTTATTACCTTTTATAATTCTCTCAGTTATTGGGAATTCTTATTTTGGCTCACATAATTATATCTTAGTTCTAAAAGGAGGAGATTGTTTCACTAACATCAGAGTCATATTGCTTCAAAGCTGAAGTTTAGTCTCAGTTCTAGTTCTGGGAAGCCAAGTGACCAGTACAGATGTATGTTGAACCTTCTCTGTAGAAGTGGATTTGACTGTAGGACATTCTTGCTTTTAAGAACTTTCAAGGCCTTCTTTGACCCGGGGCAACTCTAGGCATCAACTAAGCAAGCAGACGCTTGGGGCGGCAAAATATATGGAGAGGCATAATGCTGGGATCCCAGCTCAAACCTGAGGCAGAGTCCTCGGCTGGATCCTGACTGCCCCGGGGAGCGGTAACCAGCCTGTTGTTCTGCTGCCGGAGTGTGGAGGGGCAGGGAGCTGGCTAAGTGGGGACTGTGTCCCTGCCACTCTCCCGTGGGCAGCGGCCACCCCCCCAGCCCCAGGCAGGGTGCGAAGCAGCAGCCTGGATTAAACACAACTCATGCCAGGGCCAAGGCGAAGAATAAGGATGAGCAGGGCTGGGATCCAGCAGCAGCCCCAACCCCCAGCAGCAGGAGCGGCGGTGACAGGAGATGAATCCGCCTCGGGCCAGATCTGCAGCAAGGTAAGAGTCGAGCCAGGCAGGAGGGTCCCTGGGAAGCTTCTGCCTGCTGGAGCTCCAGAGGCTGCCGCCTCCCTCCCCAACCCCGCACAGTGCGCTGGTGCCTGTAGTCTCCTTCTGCCTCCCCCCCATAGGGGGTGAGCAACCTGACAGAGAGGGACAGCATCTGTCCAGCAAGCCCAGCACCTCTTCCTTGGCTCCTCCAGCCCCAGAGCTCTCTCCATTGCATGCCCCTCGGGTTCCCAGCTGGGCAGCCTCAGCGCTGGGAAAACGCCAGCAGGGCTGGTTCCAGTGTGTATCCGAGCTCGTGGGAAGCTCTCTCGTCCCAATGACTAGCGCCTTACCTATGGTAAGTACAGTAGTCCAATAGGAGCGTGACGTGAAAAATATCGTGTCACGTTGTGACACGGTCACTCAAATCACAATTACATGCGTGTACTGTGCTGCCCTATAGGTGCCATTTGCACTAATTTCCGTTTTGCATCAGCGCCAGTAGTTATAGGGCTAAAATGCTGGGACAAAAACTAAAATGATTTTCCGGTGCTGCCTACCAGCAAGAAAGAGAGAAACAGCAAAAAGAATTAGAAAAACTCTCTTGTACTTCAAAAAAGTCGACAATCAAGGAGAAAGCTCTAAGCAATGCACTGAAGATGATTATTCATCAACTGATGAAGACCAGTCGAACCAAAGTTTACCTTTATCAACTGATAAAGATGAACAACAATCTGACCAAAGATTATCTTTGCTAACTGATAAAGATGAACAATCACAATCCATCCAAAGATTTACTACTTCAGCTGAAGAGTCCAGAAACGAAGAACTGTTATCCAAATCTAAAACTGAAGAACAATTATTGGAAGGTGAAGAGACTGACACAGTATCGGATCCAAGTACATGGCCGACAACAATTACTGGTACAATACAAATGATTATTGTGAAAAAAGGTCCTTCAAAACTAGATCCTACATTTGAATATCCATTTAATGAGTTGAATAGTTGATTTATGCCAGCCAGTATGAAGAAAAAAATGAAAAATGGGGAACAAATTAATAGATCGTGGTTAGTCTATTCACAGGCCAAAGACATAGTTTTTTGGTTTTGCTGCAAACTGTTCTGTAACTCGGACATTCTTCCGGCAACTGCAGGTTTTAATGACTGATGAAATTTGCAACAGCATTTGAAAGAACATGAAACATCAAAAAATCATTTACACTCATTGACTAATTGGACTGAGCTGTCAAACAGATTATGTTCCAGTACAACAATCGATGTGGTGCAGCAACGTCAACTAAATTCAGAAATCCTACGTTGGCAAGCTGTGTTGGAATGTTTACTGGCAATCATTAATTTCCTAGCCAAACAGTGCCTCACATTCCGTGGATCCTCGGATATTTAATATAAGAATAACAGTGGAAATTTCTTTAAATTGGTTGAGTTATTGGCAAAATTTGATAATGTTATGGCTAAGCATGTATGAAAAGTGAAAGATGGAGAGATTCACACCCATTATTTGGGTAAAAATACACAAAATGAGATAATAGAATTAATTTCTAATGCAGTGCGTAATGAAATTTTATCGAATTTGAAACATGCCAAATATTACTCGATTATAGTTGATTGTACTCAAGATCTGTGCAAAACCGAGCAAATGTCAATAGTTCTATGATTTCTGAAAATTGATGAAAATGCAGAAGGGAAAATTTGTGAACACTTTCTAGAATTTATACCAGTGAACGAAACTACTGGGAAAGTCTTCACAGATGTAATTCTACAGAGATTGGAACACTATGGAATACCTTTAGAAAATATGCGCGGCCAAGAGTACAATAACGGCTCAAACATGTGAGGGCAACATGCGGGTGTACAGCAAAGAATATTGAATTTAAACAGTCGAGCTTTTTTCATTCTTTGCCATGTGCATTTGCTCAATCTGGTTGTTAGTGATGACGCCAAATTATCTAAAGATGCCATTTCATATTTTACCACAGTGCAAGCAATTTACAACTTTTTTAGTGCTTCCACACACCATTGGGCAGTCTTGAAGAAGCATCTTGAACAAAAACTCACACTTAAACCTCTAAGTCAAACTAGATGAGAAAGCTATTAGATCATTCCGATATTAATCAGGGGAGATTTACGATGCACTATTCGAAATAAGCAAGGACTTGTCATATGATCCTTCATTTCGACATGAAGCTGAAACATTGGCTCAGAAAATGATGCAGGTTCAGTTTTCATGTTGCACAGTTATTTAGCATAATATTCTAAATCAAATTAATTTGACCAGCAAAGTTATGCAGAACATAACCATAGACATATCCAAGACAAAGACGATTTTGAATAAAACGCTGGAATATTTAAAAAAAAATACTGTTCAGATAAAGGATTTGAAGAAACTGTCAAAGAAGCAACAACAATAGCAGATTTTGAAATGATGTTTGCACCTCAACAATTCATTCGTCCTCGGAAAAAAACACGACAGTTTTGTTATGAGGCTCATGATGATCCTATTCTCAATCCAAACAAAAGGTTTAACGTTGAATGTTTCTATTTTGGATGTAGCTATAATTTCCACTGAAAAAAGATTTTGTCAGTTTCATGGTCATTGTGAAACTTTTGAATTTTTATACGATATTGGAAATATTAAAAATCAGTTTTCCGAAAAAGACCTCATGAAGCACTGCCAAGACCTATATTTAGCGCTCAGTACTGATAACGCTTCTGACACTGATGCAGTTGAATTGTATGATAAATTAATAGCTTTATCTGAGCTAATAAGTCCTAAAACTTCTCCTCTAAAAGTATTAGAATTTATAGCAAGAAATGATTTTTTCACTCTAAACACTGCTATAGCATTATGCATCCTTTTAACATTACCGGTATCAGTGGCTTCTGGTGAGCGCAGTTTCTCAAAACTGAAATTACTAAAAAATTATTTGAGGTCTACCATGTCTCAAAATCATTTGCCAGGACTCGCATTAATTTCAATTTAAAGTACTATTGCAAAAAAAATTAGATTTCACTGACTTATTAAAAGACTACACAAGTATAAAAACCAGAAAAATTCAGTTCATATAAATTCTTTTAATTTATGAGAAACTGGAAGACACTAATGTTTTTCATTATAGTGTATAGTTGAACTCAAATTGTTTGTAATTTTGTTTTTGTTAAAATTAAATGATCGCAAGTATAAAAACCAGAAAAATTCAGTTCACATAAATTCTTTTAACTTATGAGAAACTGAAAGACACTAACATTTTTCATTATAGTGTATAGTTGAACTCAAATTGTTTGTAATTTTGTTTTTGTTAAAATTAAATGATTGCAAGTATAAAAACCAGAAAAATTCAGTTCACATAAATTCTTTTAATTTATGAGAAACGGGAAGACACTAACATTTTTCATTATAGTGTATAGCTGAACCCAAATTGTTTGTAATTGTGATTTTGTTAAATTACAGTAGTAGGAAATTACTTTATTTCACTAACTACAAATTCTCTGTTTTCATTTTTTTTAAATTTTAAACAGCCAAAACAAAACTGCAAAGTGCAAACATGTAAAAGAAAAAAAAAGCAGGGGGGAGGAGGAGGCAGCCAAAATTTTTTTTGCTTGAGGCAGCAAAAAACCTAGAGCTGGCTCTGCTTCAACCACCATTCCAGAGGACATGCATCCATGCTTATGATGGGTTCTGCTCGATAAACATCCAAAGTAGTTTGGACTGACACATGTTCATTTTCATAAGAGTCAGATGCCACCAACCGAAGGTTGATTTTCTTTTTTGGTGGTTCTGGTTGTGTAGTTTCCACATCGAAGTGTTGCTCTTTTAAGACTTCTGAAAGCAAGCGCCACACCTTATCCCTCTCAGATTTTCGAAGGCACTTCAGATTTTTAAGTCTTATGTTAAATGCATTTTGTCAAATCTGCAGTGAAAGTGTTCTTAAAATGAACATGTGCTGGGTCATCATCCGAGATTGCTATAACATGAAATATATGGCAGAATGTGGTAAAACAGAGCAGGAGACATACAATTCACCTCCCAAGGAGTTCAGTCACAAATTTAATTAGTGCATTATTTTTTTTAAATGAGCATCATCAACATGGAAGCATGTCCTATAGAATGGTGGCCAAAGCATGAAGGGGCATACAAATGGTTAGCATATCTGGCATGTAAATATCTTGCAATGCCAGCTACAAAAGTGCCATGTGAATGCCTGTTCTCACTTTCAGGTGACTTTGTAAATAAGAAGCACGCAGCATTATCTCCCATAAATGTAAACTAACTTGTCTGTCTTAGTGATTGGCTGAACAAGAAGTAGGACTGAGTGGACTTGTAGGTTCTAAAGTTTTATATTGTTTTGTGTTGGAGTGCAGTTATGTAACAAAAAAAACTACATTTGTAAGTTGCACTTTCATGATAAAGAGATTACATTACAGTACTTGTATGAGGTGAATTGAAAATACTATTTCTTTTGTTTATCATTTTTACAGACCAAATATTTGTGATAAAAAATAATATAAAGTGAGCACTGTATACTTTGTATTCTGTGTTGTAACTGAAATCAATATATCTGAAAACGTAGAAAAACATCCAAAATATTTAAAAAATTTCAATTGCCATTCTATTGTTTAACAATGCAATTAAAACAGTGATTAATTTTTTCAACAGTGTGACCGAGGTCTGAGTGGGGGCCAGCTGAGGTCACTCAGTTGGGGTGAACTGCAAAGAATGGGGCAGACAATCCCCAAAGCTGGTGGATATTTTCAATACTTGGATTTACCAAGCCAGCATAAAATAGCTTCTTTATTACCTCACTGGTTTCCCAAAACCCAACATCACAGTTCCCTTGAAGTAACCCAGCCTCAGGCCTCCATCCATGTACTCAAAACAAAGATGAAGATTTCTGAAAATCTTATTTCATCATATAAAAGGTTCTACCAATCCCAAAGGATCAGACACATGACCTCCTAGGTTAATAAATATTCTAGATCTTACCCAAAGAAGAACAGTGTTCTTTTATTTACAGTCTTTAAACATGAGAAAAAGCAAACTGATGCCTAGGACTTCCTTTTAGATTTTCTGTTGGCTTTTTCCGGCTGAGACTAAAGCCTTTCCCATGTACCCAACAGGGCTGCAGGGACTGTCAGTGTTTCGCTTAAAGTGGCTCTTTGGTTCTGCCAACCATGCTGATGCTAAGGGCAAGAAGATTTATTCTCCTCCTCCCTGTGGTCCCCCTGCTGGTACCCAGCCAGAACCAGGAAAAGGAGGAGGCAACAATTGATAAAGCATGGCTGCAGACAGAGTACTCCAGTCTGCCACATAGTTTGTTTGTTTGACCCCCACCCTCCCAAAAAAAGTTAGAATCAATAAAACAGCCATTAAAGTTCCAGCCACCTAACTAGAAAAACCTATGCTGTGGTGTGTAAGGACCTCAGTTCAGAATTGGTCAACACAGCTCTGCTGGAAGTTAGGAAGAACAAGAGCTGAAGAACTATAAATAAATTACTAAAAAAAAGTCACCACTGTTCCCCATCCCAATCTACAGAGCCAAGTAAAACCTTTAAATCATAGAACCCTTCCTAACCACAACATTTAGAAAAGAATTCATGTACGAAAGAAAATCCTCTCAGCTTTTACATTTTATCGAACAGATGACACCAACAAGACAGCTGTAAATGGATTACTAACATAATGTGATAGTGAAATGCAGAACTATTCACCTAGAATTCGTGGCTTCAGGGTACAAGTTTTGCTCTTTTGCCTTTTGTTTCATTTTGTTTTTCTGTAACAGTCACTTTACCATCCACGTGATAGTAAAGAAGCACGATTCTAAACACGCAGGAAGGCCACAACCACAAAAAGCCCAAGAAATGACTCCTCCAAATGCCTCTCTCTCTCGCAATCATAGACTCGGCCTCAACTTCCCAGATACAAATAGACTGAAAAGTTGATCCACCCTAGTATTAAAATAAAACAGAGAGCAAAGTTTGGACACAAGTACTTCCATACAAACCAAAATGAAGATTAGGACAGATCCAAATATACAAAATGGCTTCAAAAGCAAACATAATAGGGTCTTATCCCAAGAGATGTAACCAGATACTTGATCACGGAGAAAACAGAACACCTCCATCCATCCCCTATAATCAATTACTTTGTACTTAGTTTAGTTAATCTTACACTTGTAACAGCAGCTTTTCTTTACTTTGAGCCAATAGCATCTAGCATATGTCCATTTTATCAAAGTATGCTGTATTGCAGGGCTATAAGAAATGTAGTAAGTTACACGTGTTACCTACACAATTGGTTGGCCAAAAGGACAACTATAGCAAGCCTCTCCAAATTGCTGCATAATAGAAGGATAAAATAACACTCAAAAGAAATGGGGAAGCTAATTCTAGTGCTACATCTTTGCATAGACCCCTTTGAAGACAGGTGAGGAAAGGAGAAATCAACCTCCCTGCTTTATTAGTGAAAAAGCAAAAATCCCAACAGTGAACACAGACAGCACAAACAAACTAAAACAGATGTAACCTAAAAAGAATGTAAGATACTGTAAAAACAAAGTTGATTTTAAAATAACCTCTGCTAACTCAAAGGATATGTCTACACTGCAAACAGACCCGGAGCTAGCTTTAATCTAGTTAGGGTGAGTATTAATAGCAGTGAAGCTGCAGCAGCACAGGCTTCAGAACAGGCTGCACAAGCCCACCCAATATCCCAAATACTCATTTGAGTGGTTAGTCAACACTGAAATCTGCTGCCATGGCTTCACTGCTACTGGTACTTATTAAAGCTAACTTGGATATGTCTACCCATGTTGCAATCACACCTTCAACTACAGGGCAGACATACTGTAAAGCCAGCTGGAGGGAACACCTTTTCCATCCCATGCACTCATAAACATCGTCTCCAAGTTGTATAACTGCCATAGGTCTTATTCAAATGAAACAAATATGCTTATCCTAAAAATCAATTTGGATAAATGTGAGATAACGCATCTGAGGAAAGAGCAATGCAAAACAGAGATATTCAATGGTAGGAAACATTTTCAAAAGAAGTGGGGGGCCAAAAGAGATCCACTGGGGTAATTGTAGACAGCAAATTAGATAGGAATTTTCAACGTGGTATATCTGACAAAGGAAAAAAAGCCAATGTTGTTTGGCATTGTATATGCAGAGGAATCATGCCACAAATCAGAGAGGTGATGATTTACACTCTACGCACATGGCTTTGGTGAGATCACATTAGAAGTGCATTATGTTCTATATCAAAAGATGTGAAATTGGATTAAGTTCAGAAAATAGCAACAAAATGATTAGGGTGCTGAAAAGATTGATTTACTGAGAAAAATTAAATGAACTAAACATGTGTAGTTTGGCTATGCAACGATAAGGGTGGGACATTATAAACATCTACAAATATTTAAAGGGTATAAACACTAAGGAGGGACAAGAGGGGATAACTAAGAATAATGGATTAAATTAAGAAAAGAAAAAAATTAGGCGCTCAGAAAACTTTCCCTGACCGCAAGATCTCTCAGACCAGGGGTCTGCAACCTTTCAGAAGTGGGGTGCTGAGTCTTCATTTATTCACTCTAATTTAAGGTTTCGCGTGCCAGTAACACATTTTAATGTTTTTAGAAGGTGTCTTTCTATAAGTCTATAACATACTGTTGTATGTGAAGTAAATAAGATTTTTAAAATGCTTAAGAAGCTTCATTTAAAATTAAATTAAAATGCAGAGCCCCCTAGACCGGGCCAGGACCTGGGCAGTATGAGTGCCACTGAAAATCAACTTGCGTGCCGCCTTTGGCACGCGTGCCATAGGTTGCCTACCCCTGTCTTAGACTGTAAAACAGTCTGTGAACGAATCTGATAGAAACCCTGTCATTTGGAAAATTAAAGCCAGACTGGACAAAGCACTTGAAAATACATGTAGGGCTTCTGATTTTAGGTTTTAACCGATAAACACCAATAAAACAATCGCCAATTTTTCTAAAAAAAAAATCAATGTTTAGTCAATAAATATCAGGAAAAACATCAGAAATAGTTACTTGTAGCTATGTGCTTGTCTACACAGAGCACTAATGCAGACTACACTGGTGTGATTTTTGAAGGATGCTAACATGTTATGCACTAATTGTTCTGTGCAGACCCTGCTGGTGCACACTAAATATTTCCTAGTGTTCTTTAATGTGGTGCTGCTGGAAAAAGTACTACATTAAAGCACACTAGGGAACATGTACAGAGATTACTCATTTCAGTAGTACATATCATAATGAGCAAAGTATATAACCTATATTACTCATTACTGAGGCTAAGTTTTTGCCACGGATACTTTTAGTAAAAGTCCGGGACAGGTCACAGGTAATAAACAAAAATTCATGGTCCAGGACCTGACCATAACTTTCACTAAAACTATCCCTGACAAAAGAAGTAGGTGGGTTCAGCACCCACTGCTGCTGGGGCTCCCTAGTCCCCAACCGCTGCAATGTGTGGGAGCTTCGTGGGGCTAGGCAGATTCAGGGTCCTCCAGCCCCTGCCGCAGCTGGGAAGTTGCGGAGGTCCCCTCACTGTGGCTGGGCAGCTGCATGGTCCCCCCACCAGGGCAAGGGCTGGGAGCTCCAGCCCTAGGGCAGAAAATGTCATGGAGGTCAATGGAAGTCATGGATTCCGTGACTTCCGTGATCTCTGTAACATAATCATAGCCTTATTCATTACAATATATACAAAAAGAAAGCCCTGAAAACACTTGATTTTTGGATAGCTACATAAAACTCAAAAACTGCTAAAAATTAATTCTGAAAAATGAATGAATAAATTCTCAAAAAAACAGAAGCCCTAAATACACTTTATGAAGCAGTCTTACACGTAAATGGAAGGTACATGGGCTAGATAACTTAACTCATCTTTTTCCATCAATAATTTCTAGGACTGACATTCAAAATAGTGAAGACCCTCTCCATACAAAACTTGTAGTCCACAAAGATTCTTAAACCACATTAATCACTATAGTATCTGAGCACCTTCCAGTAGTGCAGTAAGCCATGTGTCTTAATGTCTGTCATGTGTTTATTCTCTCATCCTCTTCCCAGGGGGAGAAGTTTGAGCACTGGAGCGTTTTGTCTTTTATATTTTTATATACACCTCTACCCCAATATAACGCGACCCGATATAACATGAATTCAGATATAATGTGGTAAAGCAGCACTCCAGAGGGGCGGGGCTGTGCACTCAGGCAGATCAAAGCAAGTTCGATATAATGCGGTAAGATTTTTTGGCTCCCAAGGACAGCGTTATATCAGGGTAGAGGTGTATATATACACACTATACCAGGGGAGTGGTGGCCAAACTTTTTGGCCTGAAGGCCACATCTGGGCATGGAAATTGCATGGCAGGCCATGAATGCTCACAAAATTGGGGCTTGGAGTACAGAAGGGGGTGAGGGCTCCGGCTGGGGGTGCGGGATCTGGGGTGAGGTCAGAAATGAGGAGTTCAGGGTGGAGGAGAGGACATTGAGCTGGGGCAGGGGGCTGGGATGCGGGAGGGAGTGAGGGCTCCAGCTGGAGGTACAAGCTCTGGGGTGGGGCCAGAGATGAGGAGTTTGGGGTTCAAAAGTGGATTGTGGGATGGGGTGGAGCAGAGGGGTTCAGAGTATGGGAGGGGCTCCAGGCTGAGGCTGGGAGTTGGGGCGTGGGAAGGAGTATGGGCTCTGGGCTCGGGTTCCAGGGTGGGACCAGAAATAAGGGGCTCAGGCTGCAGGAGGGGGCTCTGGGCTGGGACGGAGGGGTCTGGAGTGCGGGAGGGGGCTCCAGGCTGGGCAAGGGGTTGGAGTGCGGGGTGGGGGCTCAGGGGGGCTGGGACCAAGGGATTTGGAGGGCAGGAGGGGGATCAGAGCTGGGGCAGGGGGTTATGGTGCAGGAGGAGGTCGGGGTGCAGGCTCTGGGCAGCGCTTACGTCAAGCAGCTCCCGGAAGCAGCGGCATGTCCTCCCCCTGGCTCCTATGCGGAGGCGTGGCCAGGCAGCTCTACACACTGCCCCGTCCGCAAGTGCTGCCCCTGCAGCTCCCACTGACCGCAGTTCCTGGACAATGGAAACTGCGGGGGCGGCATTTGGGGTGGGGCCAGTGTGTGAAGCCCCCCTGACTGACCCTACGCATAGGAGCAGGAGGGGGGACATGCCGCTGCTTCCGGGAGCCATGCGTAGCCACAGCATGTGCAAAGCAGGGCAAGCCCCCGACCTCGCTCCCTGGTGGGTGCTCAAAGGCTGGGTTAAAAGGTCTGACAGGTCAGATGCGGCCAGTGGGCCATAGTTTGTTCACCCTTGTACCACACACACACACACACACACACACACACACACACACACACACACACACACACACACACACACACACACACACACACACACACACACTAGAGAAGGCAAGGTCAAAAAAATGCACCTAGCACGTGGAGTGGAATGTGGTGAAGTTTGTGACGGTTCTTACTTTCTGTGGGAGTTCATTCCACAGTCTCAGACTGGCCAGAGAGAGAGCTCTATCTCCTCCACAGATGAGCTTTACACTTATTTCAGAAAGTTCCATTGTGCCAGAGAAGTGAAACTGTTGACCATAGACTTCATCTCAGAGCTTTATTAGATCTTTTATATACCCTGGACCCATGCCATGGAGCACCTTGAAGATAAGGCCCATGACTTTGACCTTGATTCAGTATTCTACAGGAAATCACTGCAAGGAATGGAGGACAGGTTTGATGTGCTCACAGTAGGCTGTGTTGCTAAGGAGACATGTTACTATGTTCTATAACAGCTGGAGCTTCCTAAGCACTGAAAGCTTGATACCCAGGAATATTTCATTGCTGTAGTCCAGCTGAGAGATGCCAAAAGACATGAATAAATGAAGCCTGGTCCCTGTTTGCCAGGTCAATACGGTAGTTTTTTTCACTTCTAAAAACTGGTGTTTTTTTAAACAAATAGAAGTAGAGTTACATCCCATTGAATAAATCTTCATAATGTTTTGGATCAGTCTCTTAGTCTCTGGAAGCCTCTGAGCCAAGGGGCACTTAAGTGGATATTGCCTATTAAAGACTTAAGAGAGGGCATTTCATTAGGCTGGAGCCATTCTTTACATCCTAAACAAAATCTACATTAAGACAGCATTACAGATGTTACCTTATAACATTTGGCTGGGAGATAATCACAATATCCCTGTAATGTATTTTACTCTAAATTACAGATATATGCTCTCATCTGTAATTCCATTTTAAACAGTTTTTTTCCCTAGGAATTTCCATGTTTCTTAAATATTAATAATTTCACACATGAACATTAAACAAGAAACTCAGAGAATGTTATTGTGTAATATTTCTATTAATATCAAAATATGAAGTATTTATACTAAATATATATTTACAAACACACTGCAGTTGCTTTATCTCACTCTGGAACATCACAAAGCAGTCAGAGCATACCGGCCAGTTTTGTCAGAGGAGCACAAAGCAGATGGAGTGTACCCTATTGTCACATCCCACCCTCTCTGGCTTCTTGCATACTACATTGTCCTGCACATGTGTGCACAAACACATCAGTTTCCTCATCCTTGCTATTGAGTAGATCTGATGCAATGGTTAGTTTTTTAAATAAATAGTGAGAAACAATGACCATTTTCACTGTTATTTTTCATATTTGAATGTTTATCTGTCAGCAGAGGCTAGAGCATAAAATCTTCTCCTTTATAAAACTCACAAAGAACTGCTCTTTTTCAAAATGGTTACCCTCTTCCATTGTTCTCAGTGGGACTGAGATCACAGACTGATACTCTTTTTCAAAACAGCCACCATCTCTCATTACTCCTAATGAGAAAAAAGCCAGGGAAGCTGGAGACACCATATCAAGAAATGAAGACAACCAATGGACACATACCTTTTTCAAAATGATTACTTGAGGGCAGCCTATGGCTTCCATCTCATTAAAAATGAGGAAGGATGGCCCCCATTTTGAAAGCAAGCACTTATTTGGTAATTTTCTGTAGAACATTATCTTTAAGCCTCTGCTGAAGAAGAAACATTCAGTTATGAAAAATAGTGGGGTGAAAAATTACCTTTAATCTCAAAAACAAATTATTCAGACTTGGCCCATACGCAAGATTTCAATGAGTTTAAAACTATATGAGAAGTGTGAAATTTCTGCTTCATTATTAATTTCATCTGAAACAACAACAAAAAGGCTGACCCCAAGTGCTAAATTTCTTCAAGGACCCAATATTTAATTAAATTTGAACTCCTAAAGTATATAATGGATTTTCTAGTACATTTTCAGAAAATATATTCTACACTCAAAGATTAAGTGCTATAATTTGGGGGAGGATAGACAGAATTTTTCAAATATAAATAAGGCAAATCCTTGTTTTAAACATAAAAACCTACTCAACTTTAATTATGAAGCCATAACTGCATGCTCCATAATTTCAACTAAAACATTTACTTTCTGCCTACCTACATTCCTCTGTAGTTTCAACTGGATAAAGCCTTGATCACCCATCTATAGATGTTAATAAGTAAACTCTCAATAACTGCAGTGATGCAACATCTGATCCTTAGTTACTCTTCAATTTTCCTGTTAAAAACTCTGTTCTACAGTGTGGCTGCTTGTTTCCACCCAGAAAAGTGACTGCATTTCAGTAGCAATTCCTGTAAAACAGTCTATGCAGTTCTTTTGGGACTCCTCAAGAGAAAAGAATTTTAAAGAGGTTATTATTATGAGAACAATTGTCTATTGCCTCACAAATTAGGAAAAACCTCTTAGCTTCTGTTCCTGACCACACTGGCTCCCTTTGACAGTTTCTTTCTTCTTAGACGTCTTCTAATTTAAAAGGCACTGAGCAACTTTAATCAACTAGAACAACGTTGTTTAAAATGTTTGCTAACAGGGCTTATGGTTTCATCCTTCTGTCCCTATCAGACAGCTGTTTTGGTTGAGAAACCTAGTGAGAGGGCCTGGGCCCAGGAAAATTCACACAAAGCAAAATATATAGCAAAAAGATGCTATAAATGAAACCACTTTTTATGGTGCCCTTTTAGCAAAGTTCCATTACCCACAACAGCATTACTATACCTAAACTATGTTTAAAAAAGAGTGATCGCTGTAGTCATGTGCTGCTGGCTCTAAAAGCAATTAATCCAAATAAAGGTAAGGGGTAGGAATTAATATCGTAAACTCACACAGCGGACATTGTAATCTCTCAAAGACAGAGGTTTTGAATTACTATTTATTTGCATTGGCATAGCACTCAAAGGCCCCAAGCAGGAACAGAGTCCAGGAACAAAACGCAATCCCTGCCTCAGAGAGCTTACAGTTTAAATAAGGTCATAGTACTGCATAATTTCTCAGTCACCAATAAAATAGGCTTGAATGTTTTTGTAAAGTTTTTATAGTATCACGTGGCAGCGGAAAAAGAAGATATACTATTGTCAGCATTTGTAACAAAACAAGAAATACCTCAAAACCCTCCCCAGTAATGTAGTGTCACAGCTGCCATTTAAAAGTTATGTCAACAATACTAATAATTAAACATTGTATGAAACTGTTCTCTCAACAACAGAATAATATTTTTCAAATTTGCCATGTTTGGTAGTACAGAAACAACATACAAGTTGAGGTTTTCAAAGATGTTATCGAAACTGACCCTTCCCACTCATTACACAAATTTCTTAGCAGGGATGAGCAATTCAATTGGGATCAAATAAGAACTTCATTTTCAAGATTTAAATAGGTTTAGTTGGCTTCCTTTTCTACTCACCCTCACACACACACTTTTTTCCATTTCTTCACACATCTTTTCTAATCTGAACTAAAATCTCTTCCTGCGTAGAGCTAGTCATAACATTTCTCATGAAACAGAGTTTCAAAAAAAAAATATCCAAAATTGTGGACTCCTCCAGCTAAGGGAACCCAGGGATTTCAGACTCGTTCTGAAACGAATTTTTTTCAAGACTTTCAGTTCATGGGAAATTTCAAAATATCAGAACTGGAAATCCTTGGTTTCAGACAGTTCTATTCCTACAATATTTCCAGCCTGACCAGAAAATGGAAATCTCATGAGAAAGAGAAATATCATGAGAACAGGCTATCAAAGAGGCTCAGAAGGTTCAAATGAGCATCCTAATATCCAGCCAAAGTTCTCAAGGAGCTTTCATCATCAGCTATTAGCACTATGTGTATATTGTTCAACATCATATTCTGAGCATTTTAGACTAGAGCAGTGGTTCCCAAACTTGTTCCGCCGCTTGTTCAGGGAAAGCCTCTGGCAGGCCGGGCCAGTTTGTGTACCTGCAACGTCCGCAGGTTCTGCCAATCACTTCCCTATTGTTTCCCAGGGACACTACCATGTTATTATGTATATTTTCTAGTATATTTATATGTACATTTTCTATTTCTGCACAGTAGATGCATCACAGCCATAATACTATTTCTAACACATTCACTACCTATTTTTACTTTAGATATGGCTTCCTTGCTGCAGAAAGGCACATTTTTCCACACTATTGGCACAAGCATGGCACTTAGATGAACAACAAAGAAATCTGTTTCTGCATTTTTCACATTGTGTTGATTACTGTGATGTTAAACATGCATACTCAGTCACGGAGTTTAAGTAAACAGGACCACCCCATCTGCTTTTACAGTAGGACTTATGGAGGCCATGTGTTTGGCACTCATAAATACGCTGAATTGCACAAGCCAGAGATTACATATTTAGTATTATAATGTATCATTTTCTGATTCTGAAAAGATTTCAAAGTAGAATACCACAATCTCCTTCTATACACTTGCTACCTATATGTGGTCTGCCATTGAAATAACTTAGGACGACGACCGTAAGCGCTGTATAAAATGGTACCTTACCATGCGCATCCATGCAGTTAGACTGTTAGATTAGCTCTTCTTTACAAATGAAAATATGCTCTCTTTGTAAACACCATTGCACTGATTTTGTAAAAATAATAAATAAATAAAAACAAAAGGATTTGCATGTAACAGAAGGGCAGAGAGGACAATTGCTCCCCCTCCAATCTGCTAGCTGATGTTACTTCTGGAAGGAGAGGTGGGGAGTAAAAAGAATACACTCCTCTTGTACCAGCTGCCTGTGCTTCCCCTGCAGAGCCAGTATACTAGTATTACAGCCATGCAGATATTAAAGGACAAAAAAAATTAATAAAGCAGTTATTTTGCTGCTCCTCTACGTCAGTTTTGGAAAAGCTAAAATCTTTGAATTAGATGTATTTCAATATTGTATGGGAAGATATCTATCAAAGTATTTTTGTACAGTTATTTTTTTGTTTGATGTCACCTATGTGATCTGGTTTTCTTCTAACTCTCAAATTGTTTTTGCACTTTGGCCACCTTTGTTGCGTTAAGCATTTAGATAATATAGTGGCTATCGCTATTCAGAGTTCATGATTTTGGTGTTTCATAGTTAGGGCCCAAATTAAAACCCTGGATCAACCAACCCACAACATTTTGGAGAAGTTCAGCTACACATCCAGACGTTATAGGTGGCTAGTCTCTCCTCCCCCCTTCCCCGGATCCAAACATCCCCAACCTTTGGCATAATTCAGATATAAATCAAAACACTGCAGGTTAGGCCCTTATCTAGTAATATTTTATAGTTTATGTAAAATCTCCTGAATTTCTATGTTTCTAGAAAGGAAAGTTATTAACTCCCTTGGTTCCAAAGTTTCCAGAACTTTGTATCACTAAACACCAATGAATTTTTCCAAGAGAAATCCTATCACTAAACATTTTAGGAGGTAGTCCCCAACACTCTTACATTTGAGTACTTGATCAAATACTGCATTTTAAAAATAGTTACTCTTCCGATTAACTTACTTTGGAAATCAATAAATGTATGTTAAGACAGAAAATCATTTTAAAAGAATAAATTGAATACAATTTTAAGCTACAGTTCTATGAAAATCTAAAAGCAAAAACAAGGTTTGTGCTATGACCTTATAAATAAAAAGATAAACATAAAGAGTATTGCATAAAAGCTCCTTTCACCCTACTTTACGGAGCTCAAGCTATCACCCACTTCTTTCTTAGACCACTCGAGAAAAATATTTTTCCCCTCATCTACTCCATTACTCTACTGTCTACTTCACCTTCCTTCTTACACAGGCACTCTCTCTCTCTCCAGTGGTTGGAGCTGTTAGACACCTTGACCACCTTCTATGCTTAAAGGCCAAAAGAGATGCAACTGAGTTCAAAGCCCTTACCACCGTTCCAAGAATAAACTGCAAGCAGACGGATGTGGTCCAGTTTCATTTCTTCCCCCAGTTTCCACAGGCCTAAGAAACAAGAATGCAAAGATCAATTCACTGCCACTGTGGAAAATCAGACTCAGAACTGGAAAAGGGGGGGAAAAAAAAAAAAAACCTCTCACAAATGCATGACTGATGCTTTAATTTACATTATGTGGTTTCTATATCTTGGATAACCTGTCAATGCGTCCTTCATACTAGCAGAGGTTTGTCCTAGTTCTACACCCAAAAAACAAAAAACATGCCATCAGGCGCATTGTTATAAGTTACATTTGTGATTGACTTTACACCTTCACCACAGGGATGGCTGAATTTCATTGGTGAATTAAGTTATGTTGGTTTCAAACTGGCTAGATTCACCCACGCTGGCTAATATGCAAATCACACCTCCCTTCACCACAGAGGCTTCCAGTGTCCCAGAGGGCATTCAGTCTGACACAGAGCAAGCACTGTTTCTACCACTGTCCTTCCTCAGGGGTTAAACTTGGGGAGGGAAGATTTAAATTTTCACTGTGATCTTCAGAGGCTTCAGTAGGATACACTAAATTAGGTTAGCCCATCCCCCCGATTAACTTAGCTGTGTGCGCGCGCACACACACCCCTACCCCTTGGGGGCAACACTGGCTGCCCGTAGGTTACCCATAGGTTAGTGCGGCCATGCACTACAACAGCATCTTCTGTAAACTTTCTGTCACCAAGGGCCTTGTAACCAGTTTATTCCTGTGATGAAATAGCTGGCATAAATAAGGAACTAACCCATAGTCTATAAAGTACTTTGGAATACAGGTACTATATAAATATAAGATATTACTATTCTTATGTTTTAATTCCACATTGGGCACATTTCACTCCTCTACTATCTGAACTCCTCCTCTTTATTAGTCTACAGCAGCGGTTCTCAACTCACTGGCTGCATGTGGCCCAGCTGTGTGCTAAAGGCCAACTGGCCACATGGAGTCTTGAGTTCCCAGCTGCCTGGCCGCCCAGCACAGCAGGATCTGTGGGGTTGGAGTCACCACCCAGCCCACCGTGACAGGAGTCCGGTGCTGCCGGTCCCAGCGCTGCAGGGTCCAGGATCCGTGGCTGCCGCCCAGCCCCACAGGGCCTGGGGGCTGCCCCATGGGGTTGGGGTCCAGGGTCAGCATCAGAGCTGCCAGACAGCCCATGAAGTTGGGGTCCGGGCTGCCATGCAGCTGCCCTCCCACTCAGCCCCGTGCAGTCTGGTCCTGGGTCAGGGCTGTCACCCAGCCCAGACAGGAGGGTCCAAGGTCCCTGCCCCCGCCCTCTCCCCCTCCCAGGACTCCACTCTGTAGAGGGGTCTCTGGGTGGGAGATGCTGGGCATAGGGGTCTCTGGGCAGAGGTTTGGGGGTGCTGTGGTTCTCAATTTGAGGGCCAGGTAACATGCGGCCCACAATGATAAATAGATTGAGAACCACTGGCCTTCAGGGACCCAAATGAGAAAAATATTTTGATTGGGATGTACTTTCTGCAAACAGATTGGAAAAGCATTGGTCAGAAAAGGGAGAGAAGTCTGAGTGTGCTGCTTTGCAGACCCTGTTTAAGTTTTAGAATTATATTAGCTATATGAACATATCTTTTCTCCCCACATTTTTAGCCAAAGAGGTAAGGGTCACTGATACCTGTTCCATGTGAAACCCTAGCATTATACCCTCTAAAAAAGTCTACTGAAAAATAGAGCTTATCTGAGATGGACAAGTTTAGCCAGGTAAATTCCATTCTACATCCATTCCCAGTCACAGTAAAAGGGCAGGCAACAGAAAACCACAGCCAAGCACTTCAAACAATAAACACTATCCATCCTATTCTTTAACAAACACAGAGCCAATTTTGCATTCCTTGAACATCCAAAGTCCTCACTGACTTCAATGCAAGACTGGGCCTTCAGATCGGAACGTGAAGCAAATACATTGAGTATGGCCCTGTACACCAATAAAGATATATACACACAAAATCTCTCTATCTTCTCCAGACCTGACCTGACTTTACAATTTGCTTATCAAGAATTTTCTCTGCAACTAGGCCTGGTGTTTGTAATGGGGAATACATAAAGGACGCAGAATATAACAGCATTAATATATGTTCAATGAACTCTCTACCAATCCCTAAAACCTTGCTTGTTCTTGTTCTAATACCTTGTTTCTGTTGTATGAAGAAAGTCCTCAAAACAAAACACACCTACCTAAATTTTATGAATTCTGGGAATGACATGCAACATGACAGCTCTAGTACAAACCAACAGACAGCTCTAGCATAAAACTAGCTATATTATTTCTTGTCCTTAACATAGTATTTTAGGGTTCTTCTTAAAAGAAGCAAATCATGCACATTCAAATGAGAAAGTGAAGAATAGATGAAGATTCTTCCCCAGCAAATCAGCAGTGGACCCCATATGAAAAAAGAGAAATAGTGATAAATCTGAAAATGATGTGAACACTCCCTGAATATGTTATCTGGTTTGATTTGAGATACCATCTGTTGAAAGCTGGATTAGATTTGGTTTCTTCAAGAGCTGATGACTACTCCCTTTAAAATGACCTATCTGTAAGCAGACACACAGTCATTCATGAGGTTCAGCTGCCATCTAGTGGATGTTAAGAAAACTATTAACATATTAATTTAGGTGCTTCTTTCGGACAGGTTTTTGAGTAAGGTTCTGGGAAACATAACTGTTCCAGTGGTCTGGCTGCCAGAAAATGGGCTTGCAACAACTACTTTTACTCTTTTTCTTTGGGTTTTAACCATAGGTAAAACAAAATGCAAAGCACTGCCATTCAACACCATATACTTTCCAAGAACAAATGGATCCCTACTGGTAAACATTTGCCCCTGCATGAACTTCAGTTGAAGACAGTGGGGCTCTACCCTGCTGTAGTAGAGCCAGTTCAAAGAACTGAAAAACTCATCATTAAAGCTACATTAAAGATGGACAGCTAAAAATTACTAGTCAAGATATGTGTGGGTTAAGGTTCCAACAGCAATTTTACAGTTCCTGTACTGCATAACTTGTATATTTTATGGTATGTTTTTTCATATAAGTGTAACATATTAAGTGATAATTAAACAGAAAAAAATAAAAACAGGCACAGAAATCTGTGCATCAGCAGGGCCCAGTCTAACATTAATTGTGGAAGATTAAATTATTTAATGTGACTTTTAATTGCACAGACTTATTCTTCCAACAATATAGATATCTACATTTAATCCTTGTGTTTTTAAAAAGTTAATAGAAAAAATTACTGTTTATTAATGTTAACATTTTAAATTGTCCTACCTAAGACTTCTTTTTCCCATCTTATTGATGTGAATGGAACAAGGAAAGGCAAGTTTCCTCCTTTACTGCAATTATTTGACTTGAGACAGTTTTTATCAATTGGTTGTATTTTCACAATGAAGTTGGGTTGTTTGTTTTTTTAAGTAAAAGCTTAGAATTTGTCCAAGTTGTGAAGAAAATGTAAGTCTTCATAATCCATTCCTCCTTCCCCCCACTCCATCACTTTCTTGTGTGCCTGATGTTATGCTGGAGGGTAGTATTTTGTTGTATTTTAATGAGGCATAATTGCTTTTAAACAGCAGCTTTTCAGCCTCAAACCCTGATTCAGGCCCCACAGGAAGGATTATTCCTTGTAGTTAAGTGAGCAGCACTCAATTAGGCTCTCAGAAAGCACAACTGGAAGTGACTTTTAAACTAATTTATTATTAATAATAATTTTAATTCTCCCCCCTAAATTAAGTAAAGACACTACTCCTCATTGAGGATTAAATTTATGCTTTATTTCAAACTTCAGCTGCTTTTATGGTAATCCTGTTCAAAAGATTTCCTTCTGCCAATGAAGAAAGCATTATTGCTGGAAAAGATTGTACTCATGTTTACCCAACCCTAAATAAATAAATAAGTATTAGGCAAATACCAAGCACAAAAAAATTCAATCCATTCCCCTAAAACATGAAGGTTTTAGAAGTTTATCTGAATGTGAAAATGAAAGAACATAATGGAAACTGTGGAATATCATGCAATATCAGATTCCCCATTACAATAAAATGAAAAATATTCTTTCAGCTGCAGGGGCTGACTATCAGTTTGCAAGTTCTCAGCAGTCCCAGCATGATTTTCTCAACTGCAATTCAATATCATTAATCATTTCAGGGTTGGGGTTGGAGGGAGACTTTACTCAGCCAGTATACAAGGCTTAAGTTTTTCCTTAGCCAGATTTCCTAGAAAAATCAAGAAGAAATATCCACCTATTCTGTTCCAACTTTCTCTTCTTGGCTTTCTTTTTCTCAGACTCTTCTGCTGTCCAACTGGCTGGGTCTTTTCCTACCCTGGACTCTAATTCCTCTATTCCCCCACCAAGGGTTCTCAGCGATGGCTGAAAAGCTTCTCTGAGGATCTAACCGCATTTGCCAAAATAAGGAACATCCCCAGATTAAGCCCTAGTCTCTTCCCCTGGTGTCTGGCTTTTTTTCTACCAGACTCTATACACACTATGTCTGGAATCAAAGAACTGGAATACAAATATTAGTTACTTTGCTCCAAATTCCCAATGCTCTATAGTATATTCCTAAGCACTTGGAGACCTAGAATCTTTTTACCAGACACATCTCCACATCTTCAGCCATAACCCCTGCACGCTCATGGAGTTCATTAAACAACTGGAGCCTAAGGCTTGAATGGGGCTTTAGAGAAACAATGTGGTCTGCCCATGAAGCTCCAATTGCGAGATCAAGAGCCTAAATAAGAACAGTATGCAACAGCAAAGTGTAGGACAGAGTGGATGGAAAGACAAAGGTGACAAATTAGCACATTACATCAAAACTGTCCTATTTAAAGATTTTAAAATCTGGTTTATTTGTTAGACACAAAAATGAACTTTGTAAACACCTTGAGTAGCAAAGAAATTGACAGGTTTAGGCTGGACATTTAGGAGGTTTAGGCTGGACATTAGGAAAAAATTCCTGTCAGGGTGATTAAGCACTGGAATAAATTGCCTACGGAGGAAGTGGAGTCTCCATCACTGGAGATTTTTAAGAGCAGGTTAGACAAACACCTGTCAGAAATGGTCCAGATAATAATTAGTCCTGCCACCAGTGCAGGGGACTAGACTAGATGACCTTTCAAGGTCCCTTCCAGTTCTATGATTCTATGAAGATTTAATCAGAAGGAAAGAGAAGATGAGGAACAAGATTACTGAACACAGAGCCCACTGGATGTCTACGGAATGCTATCTGAATAAGTAGCAGACTGAGAAACAGACAGGAAGAAGAAAGTCTCTGAGAAAATGTAAGATATGTTTTATTCACTGAACTAAAACAAAAGTGCTCTTCCCTTCCTGAATGTTGTAAAGTGTGGTATGTTATGCAAACTGTTTCATTTGTTTTAACATGCTATTCTCTCTCTGGTTTTAATAAAGTTTGTTTTAATAAGGCTACATAAGTCTTAGACAATTGCTTGGGAGATTTTTCATAGGCCATCCCAAATAAGGAAACAACCCTCATCTAAAAGTCTTCCTCAAAAGGACACAGACCAAGGGTTCCTCTTTTCATAAGGTGTGTCATGTATGGAGCTGCAGTCACACTGATATTGATCTTGGTTAAGGACCATAGATGAGACACTACTGTAGCAGATGGTAGTGACAGACCTTGGTTATCTGTCGATATATGCATACAGATATTTTAATAAAATCCCAAACTATCATGACTTATGGCATGGGAACAGCAACAAATGAGGGGATTTTTCTTTATTTTGTTTTTGGTTGGTTGGCTAGTTGAGGATTTTCTCCCATCTTTTCTCTCTGACTCTATTTTCTCTTTCTCCTTTTCTAGACTCTTTTATATAAATAAAACATTATGCTATTGTTTTACTTACTGAATGTAATTCCCATTACCCAGTTTTCCACATAGTATAGCTATGCATGCATTTTTGGTGTTAAAATAAAATTTTTATGGAAACAAATAAAGCATCCCATCCATGCACACATCATTCAAAAATCAACAAGTAAGGGCCTGACCTTGCTCCCACTAAAATCAATAGCAGCCAAAGTCAACAATTTTAACAATTGTTATTTGGAACTCTTTGCCACTAGAGATTAGGGTTTGCAGATGTTTTTCTTTGTCATCAGAAATCAGAGTTTCCAGATGTTACAAGAAGTCTGTTCTAAAGAGCAACTATATTTGAACATAGGCCATAGTGCCTGGTTTCAAATATGCTTTTTTTTTTTCCTAAACACAACCTTTTAACACCAAGCAGAGGATCTGTCACTGCCAATTTGGAAATCTCTCCATCTCAGAGCTAGGTCTGTTGCCCTTTTAAATAGAATATTTTGCTTGTTTTTCTTAATTGAATATGGACTCAAAGAAGTTCATGTTCAAATATGATGTTCCTTCAGAAAAAAACACAAAAAGGATTTTTTTAAAAAAGGCTGGGCTTAAAAATACTACCTCTTTGAATACAAACTTCAGACAGTGCCTGGCCTGCCAACCTGGCAATCGGACTTGCAGCAAATGGCTTATTTTTAAAGTAGTAAGTCTGCACAACATAAAAAATATTTGTACATACTTGCATTGAAAAGTCTGCTATGAAAAAATGCTCAAATTGATACAAAAAGACAGAAGGGGGCAGAAAATAGGATAAAGACAAATGAGAGGATTTGATCAGGAACTGAAAAAGAAAAAGATACAAGAGAGAGTAGGTGGGACTACTCAAGTAAGAATTAATTGGAAGGGGAAAGCTTCCTGGTTTCCCACAATAACTGGGAGAAGATGCTGTATCTCTCCTTCCTTGGCCATCACCTTTCATACTATGTTCCTGCCTAACATTTACAGTCAGCTGATGCAGGTCTATTGAGAGGGTCTGATCCAAAGCCACTGAAGCTACTTTGGATTTAGTCACTGGGTTCAGCAAGGACTGGGCCAGTACAGGACTTTCTCCATCAAGAATTCCCATGTAACAGAGGAGGTCTGCAGAATTTCAGTGCTGATTGCCTTTAGGGTATGCTGCAAATCCGTTTCCTGGGTTCTATCTGGCCCTGCATTTGGGCAAGGTGATTCTTTAAATATTGTTTTATATTTTCTGCCCCATTCCTGCAAGTATATCTTTACTCACAAAAGTAGCCTTATTGAACATTATGGAGCTACTGACAGACTGAAGTTTTCAGGAGCCTGATTTTAGTTTGTATTTTTTCAAGCCTAGATACCTTTTCCTAAGACCTATGAATCAATTCTCTTTAAACAGTCAGTTATTTCCTAGTCAGGAATGTATTCTTTTTCTCTTTAATATATATGTCATGTGCTTTGCATTATTAATTACTAGACTGGTTATGATGTACTATTTACCTCTACTTTCAGCTTCCGGACATCTGGATGGCTTCCCACTTCCCTGAGGCTGGAACTAAAGCTGTTCTGCCCCAGAGAGAAACCATGAGCGAAGATGCTGGTAAATACATTGCCTGCCCTCCACAGGGCAGCGGGACAGACTAATAGGGCATTGGAAGTGGGTGAAGGCTAACCCCAGGAAGGGGCGTTTGAGGCACAAAGTTCCCCACTGAAGGGTGGCGGGGAGCTCTCGCCCTGCGGCGCATTAGGGGAGGAACTGCCTCCCTGAGGCGACTCTTACAGGGCAGAGGGTGCTCTCTGGGCACAGGATGCCCACCGGGGGGCGCTGGGGATGAGGTATGTCGATGCACGGAGGGCGCTGGAGGAGGGGGCTAGGGAGGAGAGGCAGTCCCCGGGGGTCCGTCTCTCACTGCCGGGGGGATGGGTACAGGCGTGCCAGGGCTCGTGTTTGGGGCCAATAGGAGAGCGAAGCGGAGACGGAAGTCCCGTTAGCGCCCTTAACTCAGAAGCAAGGGAAGCCCTGGCGGTGGGAACGTCAAACAGCACTACACGCAGGCGTGCTCCTCCCCCCCAAGTGCGCAGCTACGGCTCCCCAGCAGGGCTGAGCGGCGCATGCGCGAGCCGGTGACCGTACGCATGCTCGGTAGCTGGGAGGAAGTGGAAGGTAGTTTTCTCCCGGCCCTGGCGAGAGCGAGCGCCGGGCTCGTCTCCTCACTGCGAGAGACCTGCTCAGCCGCTCGACTCTGGCTGCCCTGCAGCTCCGGACCCTGCTACCGCGACCCAGCTCTTCCATTCCCGCCTATAACGATATAAGGGGGCGCTCCGCCAGCCCGGGGCTGTAAGGCGTGGGGAGAGGCAGGCCGGTCTGAGGCAACGAGCTGCCTCTGCCCGGCTGGGGGCTCCCCTGTATGTGGTGGGGGAGGGGACCAGTGCAGTCTCCGTGTGGGTGGGAGCGCCCCATGGGCAGCTCCCCGCGAGGGTGGGCGGGTTGGGGGGTCGCGTCGGAGAGTGAGCGCCCTTGGCCAAAGAGTGCCAGGCGCACGTAAGAGCCTCTCCCTTACGTCGGCGGCCCGCTGTGCTGGGGAGGGGGCTCAGTTTGCACGTGGTTTGCCGTCATCACTTTGCAATATCGACTATGGCGGCTGCTCTCCTAAAGCTGCTCCCTCTAGACCCAGGGGACGAAGGCACGCAAAGATGCAGGATGGGACCTGCCACGTTATCCACTCTGGGAGCCGGGCTCGGATCCCCACTTAGGATCACAGTTCCTGGTGGCTGCTGTTTGTGCACTGCCTGGCCCAGAAATGATTTGGCTGATGGTTACCTGCAGCTTGATCTGAAATGTAAAACTTCAGGTTTAACTGCAAGCAAGTTGAAAGGTCTCACGGTGAGTGTCAGTCACTTGAAGCTTTTGGCCTGTCACCGGTTGAGAAAAGTAACAGTGAAAGTGGTCCTTAAGAACCTTACCCTGAAAAAATCCACCCCAGAAGCAACACTACAGGAGATGGTCAAAGAGCTGCTGAGAAATGTGTATGTTTCTCTTCACCATGTTGTTACTGCTGCCCCAATTCCTGGAAATCCAGTGGTATGTGTTGAAATACTGGCTGTAGATGCTTCGACAGAAGAAGCTGGCCTGATAGCTCCCAAAACTAATATAAACATTAAAGAAGTAGTCACTTTAGAATGGTACAGACACTTGTCAAAGGACACTGCAAAGATTTCAGTTGCAGGAATGGATGATTTGGGCAGCTCTTTGAAAGAGATGATTGTTTTGCCTTTCCATTTTCCCAAAACCTTCAAGAAGTTGGGTCTTTCTGCCCCTAGGGGAGTACTGTTGGTGGGCCCTCCGGGTGTGGGGAAGACTCTTCTCGTAAAGGCAGTTGCAAGGGAAGTGGGGGCGTATTTGCTTTGCATCAGTGGTCCAGCTATATATGGCTCAAGGCCTGGAGAAAGTGAAGAGAACTTGAGAAGAGTTTTTGAACAAGGCAAGGAATTGTCCAGTGAAGGACCAACCATTCTCTTTATTGATGAAATTGACTCTTTGTGCCCTAAACGGGGAAGTTCAAACAGCATCCCTGAAAATCGTATTGTTGCTCAATTGTTAACTCTTATGGATGGCATGGGCAGTGAAAATGAGATGGTCATCATGGCAGCAACAAACAGGCCTGATGCCCTAGATCCTGCACTGAGGAGACATGGTAGATTTGACCGAGAGGTGAGCATAGCCTGTTCCTCATGTTTTGTTTCTGACACTCTTAATACCATTTTTCGTTTTGCTATTGAGAAATCGGTGAAAAAGGGCCTAGTGGTGTTCTGCGGTGTCATGTCAGCTGATCGGGTTTGATGCCCTATTTCTCACTGTAGATCAGTGACCTACAAAGGAGAAGAAAAAGTTACCTTTTTGCTGCTTTATAATGATGCTTGGAGGGTTTTTTCCTCTTCTTGGTTTTTAAATAATTGATTAAAGGTTTATATACTAAATATGTACTTAAACTGAGGCATTTAACTGAACCACACAACGTTTTGATTAAAAAACTAGAATGATACAAAATTAACATGGCACACATTAAATGGATTAAACTACCTAACTGACACTTACATTATGAGACCTGTAAATGGGGAATCATGGCCGATTAGGTTTATTTCTAGGCGGGATTTCACAGGGATTGGTTCACATCATCACTGATAAAATTTGCAGCAGACACAAAGATTGGGAGCTTGATAAATAATGAAGAGGACAGGTAATTGCTCTGGATCGTATGAGAAGATGGAAACAAGCAAGCACTATGAGTTTTTTTTAATACAGCCAAATGTAAAATTATATATCTAGGAATAAAGAATATGGGCCATATTTACAGGACAGGGGACCCTATCTTGGGAGCAGCAGCTGAAAAAGATTTGGGGGTCATGTTAGATAATCAGCTGAACACAAACTCCCAGTGTGACACTGGCCAAAAGGGTTAATGCAATCCTTCAACGTATAAACAGGAATATTGAGTATGAATAGGGAAGTTATTTCTGTATTTGGCACTGGTGCAACTGCTTGTGGAATACTGAAGTTCAGGTGTCCACAATTTAAGACAGATGTAAATAAATTGGAAGGGGATCAGAAAAGAGCTATTAGAATGATTAAAGGATTGGAAAATATGCCTTATAGTGATGAAGTCCAGGAGCTAAATCTACTTAGCTTAAAAAAGTGAAGGTTAAGGGGTGATTGCTGTCTATAAGTTTCCACATGGCAAAAAAAAAAAAAAAGGGGAGGGCTCTTCAGTCTGGGAGACAAGGGTATAACATGACCCAGTGTCTGGAAATTGACTTTCAGACTGGAAGTAAGGCATACATTTTTAACAGTGGGGGTAATTTACCATTGATGCAATTTATCAAGGGTTGTGGTGGATTCTCCCATCACTGGAAATTTTTGAATCAAGATTGGATGTTTTTCTGGAGGAGCTGCTTCAGTTCAAACAAGAATTAATTCAGGGGAATCCTGTAAGAAGCCTATGTTGTTCAGGAGATTAGACTGGAATATCACAGTGGCTTTATAATCTGAATCTATACCCTACTTTTCCAGGAAGTCTCAATGGACACCTGCTTGTCATAAACAGATGGTTAAGGGTTAATGCCTCTTTTACCTGTAAGGAGTTAAAAAGTTCAGTAGTCTAGCTAACACCTGACCAGAGGAACCAATGGGGGAACAAGGTGTTTCAAAAGGAAGGAGGGAAGTTTTTCCTTTGTTTAGAGTTTCAGTTTTAGCTGGAGTGAAAAAGATCAAGGAACCAGCCTCTTATCAGAGTAGTAAGTTTTAGAAAGGAATAAATAGGTTTATGTTTATTTCTTTGTAACCTGTCTTATGCAATTATAGGTAGAATCGCATTGGTTGTATTTTTTTTGTGTAACTAATTTTGTGCCCGGGGAACATCCTCTGTCTTAAATCTGTTGTCTGTGAGAGTAGCTGGTATGCTAATCTCTCCCAGAGGATTTTCTTTTACCTTTCTTTTCTTTAATTAAAAGCCCTTTTCTTAATACCTGATTGATTTTTCCTTGTTTTTTAGATCCAAGGGAGTTGGATCTGGATCCACCAGGAGTTGGTGGGAGAAAGGGAGGGATATGGTTAATTTCTCCTTGTTTTAAGATCCAAGGGGTTTGGATCTGTGTTCATCAGGGAATTGGCCAAGTCCCTCAAGACTATCCAGGGAAAAAGGTGGTGCTTGGGGGTAGTGGTGGCGATACCAGATCTAAGCTAGTAATTAAGCTTAGAAGTGTCCATGCAGGTCCCCACATCTGTACCCTAAAGTTCAGAGTGGGGAAGGAAACTTGACCTGCTGAATTAGTAGCCCTATTATATCAGATGCCATGCAAATGAAACCTAATTAACTGAGGCTACGTCTACACTCAAATTATTACAAAATTGGTTATAGTTGTGAATTATTTTAACATTTCTGTACTTGCAAAAACCCTAGTGTACATGCAGTTATGCAGCATAAAAGTACTTTTGCTGGTATTCATCATTTTGCTTAGTGAACTGGTATAAGTTCTGCTGCAAAAAGCACTTTTTTGCCAGTATAAGTTGTATCTACACTAGGAGTTGTACCAGCAAAACTTCTAGGGTAGACCTGGCCACAAGAAATGAGCTGAGCTAGTGGTAGCAAGAGCAGACAGTATTAGCAATAATGTATTAAGATAGACAATACTAACTTGTGTCAGTGTGGCACCTTTCATAAGCACTAAATCTACTTCTAAAGTTAAAAGTACTATATTTTAGGGAGTCTTTGGACTGTGCATAAATTGGTGGTGATCATGTCTAGTACAGGTCATTCTAAAATTTTCTAAGAACAGGTGGAACCATGCTAATTCACACACACTCACTTTATAAATCACACACAAAATTGACAGTTTTTGCCCCTTTCATGAAAGATAAAATAGCAGAGTGCTGTAGTGAGAGCTCATTTTAGTTAATGTACTAGCTTCATTATTTTTACAAAATATACCACCTTTGCTTGTGTTTTAGATCTATATCAGACATCAAATACTAACTTAAAATTGTCAAAATAAATTGACAAAAAATATAGCCAGCAAAGTGATGAATCCTTGTTTCCTTTATTGTCTGTCTGTATACTCACTAAAACTTTGAACCTGCAACAAACTCGCTGCAAGGGTCTAGTCCAGGACCATGGCCTAAAATCAGTAATTCACAGAGATTATCCCAGTCAGTTCAAATTTGGTAAATTCTTCCATATTGCATTCACACTTTTATCTAAATTTTCAGGATTGGACAGCATTATTAACAAGTGAAATACACAATTTGATTAGTTATATTTTAGCAGGTTTTCAATAATTTATGCACATTCTCTGCTCAGTTTTATTTTATACTTACAGGCCTGTTGGTCCTTTTTTGTGCAGTCATATCTTCTTCGTTTATTTCATGTGTTAATTAATTGTATAGCAGTTAGCTTTATTTAACAGGGCATAGAGTAATCATTCTCCATGGAGTTTTTTTAATCTGACTTGTGTCTTGTACAATTTTTAAATAGAAAAGTATTATCACTAATCTCTTGTGTTCTTATGTTTCAAGGAAGTGATTATTTCACTATTAAATCTTTTGATTAATCTTTCAAATATTACTTTAGATTCTAGGTGGCGTTCTTTTGTAAAACATCTATTCGTTGAAATGCTACTAACCTGGAAAATTAAATAAGTGTAAATGAAAGGTACTTGTATTGTCCTATATATTTTCAGAGTATTAGATCCATTAATTAATCACTTCTGAAACAGTGTAAAAACAGGAGAATTTGCATGAGGGAGTCTAAAATACAGACAACATAAGTGACTTATCTAGGGCTACAGAGTGACAGAGAAATATAGCAAAACACTGATAAATTTCCATTTATTGTATTTGTTTTAGGTTATCATTGGGACACCAACACTTAAACAGAGAAGGTCTATTCTACAGTTGATTACTTCTAATATGCCTATTTCCACTGATGTTGATTTGATTAACCTAGCAGAAATGACAACTGGATATGTTGGAGCTGATCTTACGGCATTCTGCAGGGAAGCTGCTATGCAGGCTGTCCTCCACAGCTGTTTGGTAAGGAGTCAGATTAAACAAAAAAGATGTCATTATTCACATTTATCACTTTTCCCAACTAATATCACTCTACTTTAATATATAAAATGAATAATTCAGGGATGAGAATATTCAAAATAAGATAGCAAACGTGTTATAGATGTAATTATAAGCTTTGCTACTGTCTTTCAATCCAATCACCAACTGACTGCCATCTCCTTGAATGAAAAGGTGATGTGGAATATCTTTATTCTCTCCATGAGCTTTTCAGTGTTATACACGGCAGAGAGTGTCAGTTTTTCATTGAAGAGTACATTCTATACATTTTTTCCACCTAAGGTCTCTTTCATAAGCTACAAGCAATTTATATAAAAATCTGTTTCTTAGTAAGGTGAGCCATGTAGTAGTTTGTGTTGTGGTTTGCACAAACAGAGACTTATTTTGTTTGTCTAATATTACATGACATTGGCCCGAAGAGAACAGTTACAAATGCCCATGGTGCAGCAGTAATATTTCTGGGATGTTGTAGATATAGATCTCAGGGAAGCATTATTTGTTAATCTTTCTTCCTCCTCAGTCAGGACTGCTAGGAGAAGGGGAGGAAAGGCTTCAATTGCTCCCTTGTTGTTCATGATGGAGTGGAGGGTCAGAAAAGAAGTCAAGGAGTGCTTCTGTGAGATGGAGATCCAGAATATCTCTGGAATCAGAAACTATGGGAGATGCTGGTGCACTTTACTCTCCTCCCCAGATGGTGATAACAGGGGAACATTTTATTTATAGAACCTCCATCACCATCAGTCCTGTACAAAAATTTTAAAATGATCATTAAAATAAAATTGAGCCCAGTAGCCCTGACAGAAGCAGCTGTTCTGTCAAAAGATGGTCAAAGAAAAAATAAACCAAATTGCTGGCCTCTGTGCTGTGTACACTGACGACTCCTCTGCAAAGCGCAGCTTATTTCATTTTATTATGATATCTGTAGACTTCAGCAAACATGATATAGGGGGTAGCTTGCCAGGCTGCAGGAGACTCTCCACTGGAGGGAGGGAAGAAGGTCCAATAGCTTGCAGACAGTGGGGTTTTTAGCCCTGTGCTGAATTTCTTCACTATGATATAGAGAATACACAGTCCCTCAGATTCATGCTCTGTCTGTAGAGCTGTGTCTAGCCAGTGTTTCTCAAATGCGGCCACCAGGGTCTTTTCTTGTGGCCACAGCCTCCTGGACAGTGATGGGGGACAGGGTAAAGCAGTAGCCCCTCCCTTGAGGCTGCCAGCAGGAGTTGGGTCCTGCTCCCTTCTGGAGAGACAAATGCTGGAGAAACAGGCTGCTAGTGAGTCCCCACCTTCCCTGGGGTCCTCCAGATTCCTTCTTAGCACCCTCATCCATTCTCCCCATTGCCTCAGGGCCCCTCTGCCATCATACCCACCTCCCCATCCAGGGCTTAATTTGTCCCTGGGCTTGCCAGCGCTGAGTAAGTCTTCTGCTGTGAAAAGTGATATCTGTATGTTTGTTAATATCACTTTTCACAGCAACAGACTTACTAGCTAGCAAGTCTTTAAAAAAGCAACCCAAAACACACAATAAACAAGAACAAAAGACAAGAACGTGCAAAGCACCATAGTTGTCTTTCTGTTCTGTTTAGTTCCAGTAAAGAATAGAGACAAGTGTACATTATTTTTATTATTGAGTTTGCAAAAAATCCCCACGTAAATAAATTGGAATGATTTTGACATGTATATGTGCATATTTATTTCTGACTTTTCTAAACTTAAATAGGAATTTTAGTTAAAATTTTAACAGTGGCCACCAATAAGTGTTGGTGGCCACACTCTGAGGCCACCAAAAAATTTGTCGTGAGAACCTCTGGCTATACTATCAAACTTGGTAACCCTGAGTCACCACTGAGTGCTATCAGCAGTGAAAGCTACTAGTAATGTAGACAGGACTCGTGGGGCATTTTTAGGTTACATGATAGGAAATACCCGAGTCCTGTTTACCTTAAAGCGTCTACCTCAGGTGTCATTTGAGGAACTGCATTGGTGGTGAATTATGGCTACAAAGTGTTCTAATGTAAACAAGAAGAATATGCAGAGCGCTGAACAAGACTAGGGATCAGCCTGGCCTTCGATGAAATTTAGCATGAACTGAGGATGAAAAATAGATCCATAATCCAAGATTTTTGCAAGCCTATATTCTATAGAATGTTTGAGGTGAGGGGATATGTGATGATTGGGTCTACAAATTTACCATTGTGAACATAACTCTAAAAAGTACATGAAAATTCATAAGCAATCACAGTAGCCTGTAACAACAGGTGTTGATGGAAAAGCTTAGGAATAGGAAACAGACTGAATTAGTCCAAACAAAAAGGCCTACAGATATAATGCAAGGACTGTATTAAGATCATGCCTGGTAAACAAGAAAAGTATGAAACCAGAAATCAGCGGACCAAAATTGGTGGGTCAGAAAGTGGCCTAATTGGTGGACAAAATAATGAATAGATGGGCTATTTTGCACACAATTTCTTTTGTGAGTTCTTAAAGCAGGGTTTCTCAAACAGGGGTTGCCACTTGTGTAGAGAAAGCCCCTGGCGGGCCGGGCCGATGCGTTTACCTGCCCCGTCCGCAGGTCCAGCCGATCGCAGCTCCCACTGGCAGCGATCCACGGCCAGTGGGAGCTGCGATCAGCCAAACTTGCAGATGGGGCAGGTAAACACACCGGCCTGGCCCGCCAGGGGCTTTCCCTACACAAGCGGCGACTCCTGTTTGAGAAACCCTGCCTTAAAGAAAGAGACTCTGTGAGGGAAAAAATTAGTTACTAGAACAAGCTCTTCCATAATGATTGTCATCCCCATTGTTTCCTGGGACCCTGATCCGGGCCAGAGACAGGGACCTATATGACATCACCACCTCTACCAGCTCCAGCTGAATCCCAAACACCATGTGGGATCCAGCTTCAACAACAGCAGTTCCAGTCCATCTCAACTAACTTCTCTTTATCCAAAAAGACAGTTATTGTCATATCTGATATCTAAAAGAATGGCAAAAAAAGGGATTCTCTGTTTCAAGACTTTCTCCAGCTAAAAGTAAAGGGAGCAAGAGACACTGATAAAATGAAAGCCTTATTTGAAATGTAAAATATTATATGCTTTAACTGTTTTTCCTTTCTTTTATTAAAAGTTAAAAGGATTTTTAATGGACTATGTGCCAGGGTACTAAACAGGCTGAGGTCTCTGTATACCAAACCCTAGACATTATTTAACACTGTTTAATGTTGGACAGTGACTGCTGGGTTATGTTAATGCCTTTGGTCCATATATTTGATCTAAATGCATTCTGCTGTATTTACTGGAACAGATACCTGAGTAAATGGAAACATTTTTCTCATATTTGAGGGAGCTAGGAATCCTGTATGTAGTGACCCTAAATCCCAGGTTTATCAACAGCTTCCCTCACTAGACTCTCATATGGCAGAACTAGAGTAGATTCAGGAGAGAAGCAAAGATACTCTCTCAAACATCAGTGTCTTTCAAAAGTGTCCATTCCTGTGCCATAACAAAAAATGTATCCAACCACAATGAATGCACACTATTTTGTTGGTATGTGTTTGTACTTGTCTGTCATACGTAAACTCTTTAAGATAGGGGCTCTCTTCTTTGTCAGTTACATTTGGCATATTGTAAAATGCTGTGGACATCTAATGTAGCTCTATAAATTATTAATGATTCAAAGGAAGAAACTGTGCTTTCCTTTTTTTATTTGTTCTTTGTGCATTTCTTCAGGATTCAGTTCACATGTTGATTAACATGGCAGATTTCCATGAAGCTTTTAAAAAGATTCAGCCATCTTCCTTTCGAAGCAGTGTTGGACTAACTGACTTTAAACCTGTTACCTGGGAACAAATTGGTGGTCTTGAAGATGTGAAATTAAAGTTAAAACAGGTAAAGTGCAGAGCACATTTAAACAAAACTATAATTTCTCCCACCTACCTCACACTGTTCTATACACTGCAGAATTGAAAAGTTTTCTTATGGGAATTGCATCAGTCTTTAATTCGTATTTAAAATTTGATTCCTAATTACTTAAAAATATTAAAGCACCTTTTTGTATTTTCTTAAATCAAACTAATATTGCCTATACACAGGCTCTAGCACCTTGTGAGTAATTCAATTTACAATCTCAAAATATCGCCCAGGAGCATATCATAGAAAATTAACACATCAGCCAGTAGAGGGAAGTTACTGCAGCAGCATATACCCATTTCATTCCAACTATCCTCAACCCTTGAGAGTCTATACACTTCGCTATTTCAGACCAGAGGGGAAATGAGTTCACCAATGTGCCCTTTCAGAGAATGCCCTACCCACTGTCCTGTCTCCTTTATAACAAAGAGGGTCAAATTGGAGTATGTCCGTTGACCTCAACTGTGGTAATACAGCAAGGTAAAGAGCAGTACTGTGACCAGTAGTTTTATTGGCTAATGTGTCACTAGATACATCACTGCAAATGTTTCATCCTTTCTGTATTTACAGAGTATTGAGTGGCCTATGAAGTTTCCTCAGGCTTTTGTGAGGATGGGACTGTCTCAGCCAAAGGGTATTCTCCTATATGGGCCACCAGGATGTGCCAAAACCACTCTGGTGAAGGCTGTGGCCACAAGCTGCCATTGTTCCTTTCTTTCTGTTAGTGGTGCTGACCTTTTTTCACCTTATGTTGGAGATTCAGAGAAGATTTTGTCTCAGGTTTGGTTTTTAATCACATATGATGTATAATTTCCTTATTTTTGTATAATCACTCCTATGTTTTGCTTTTTAAGACATTAAGGCCTGATTCTCATCTGGTCTAAACAGATACAGCTCAATTGACTTCAGACGAGCTATTATCATTTACATCTGCTGAGCATATGTCCCTAAGACTCATGTCTTTAATCTACCTATTGTGTATGGCTTTTTGTTCTTTGGTTGACCTTAGTATTAGGTTAGGCACCTAGAGTCTGCTATACAGTAAATGTAAACTAGATTGGTCTCCACTGAGTGTTGTAACTAATTCATTTTAAATAAATATTTATTTAAGTAAAAGTGTAGAAAATATATAACAAGTGTTTTCAGTTGACATAGTGGAACTTATACATGCATTACAACATTTTAAATTAATTTTATGAACCCTATAAAAGGTTTTTCGCCAAGCAAGAGCACATACTCCAGCAATAATATTCCTGGATGAGATTGATTCTATCCTAGGATCTCGATCAGCCTGCAAAACTGGACATGGTGCCCCAGAGAAGGTTCTTTCTGTCCTTCTTAATGAATTAGATGGTGTTGGCACTAAAGTCACAGAGAGAAGAGGAAATAAATTACAGCTTGAAGGTGATTGTCAAGAACAAAACGAAAAGGAGAGACAGGTATGTACACTCACATGTATAGGAAGAAGGTTCGTTTTTATTGCTAAAGTGCTCCAGAAGTTTAAACCATTGGCTTTCACAGATTAAAACATTACCTTTCTGCTGCCTTTGACAACTTCTTGATAGTATCCAGTATGTTCTTTTACATACAACATTGGAGATAGCTAACATGCTCCTGCTACGCTGTTAAAATGGATTTCAGGGTGATAGGATTACATCCTCACCCCCCATTCTGGCATACGGAAGAACCTTCCATCACCACCATAATGTTGTCCTTACACATGCTTCATTCTTTTTTGTTTCCTTTATTTTCCTCTGTAATTTTTTTGTTTCCCTCAATTTTTGTGATATACCACCTGAATACCTTTAAAACTTCTCCTTTACTCCCTCTGCATGTTAGAATATCATGATTCTGAATTCTTAGAGCAGCAGACTTCGTACATTATTAGCCCCTTTTTGTTTAGTTATCCTCTTCTGTTTCATTTCTGCCTTTTTCAGTAGGAGTTCTGTCTCTGAAATTTTCGCTAGAGCATTTTAACAGCAGTGTCTTTTACTAACTTGCAATTGCTCTGTCCCCATGTAGTCAGCTTTTAAGTACCTAAGCTGACCTTTATTCATTGCATGTGATCTTAATTTTATTTAAATATTTATTTAAAACTATTCCTGATTACATTTAAGGAATTATGTAAATAACTAATAGTCACCTATTCCCCATTACTGGGTATATATTTCATCACTGTAAATTTCTGTGACTTCCCAGTTTGTGGTGTCAGATTTATTGCTGCTATAATGAATGCACAATACGTTTTAATAAACTTTTTTAGTACTACTTGCCATTTTTAACAGTTATATAAACCCTTGAAAATGTTGTATGATACTGCAGTCTTACGTCTTTTCTGCACTCAGCCTGACACTCACAATCTTGCTAGACTCTGACCACAAGAAAGTTCCATATGCATTACCAGAGTGGATATTGATTCTTCTTTAATGTATTACATATTGGTAGATTGGCCTACACAAAGTAGAAACGTTGGTAGTGAAAAAGGAAAGTGACTACATATGGATATATGCATTTATTCTTTGTATTGCCTCTCTTTTTCTCCTCTTAGTTTACACTTCTAAATTATACTTGTTCTGTAGCCTAAAGCATAGAAAACACTGTATACCCATCTAATTTGCTGCATATATAATCTCATTCAGATAGAGTTTCAAGAAGTTTTGAACAAAGATGTCATGATAGTTGCTGCAACAAATAGACCAGACAAATTGGATGATGCCTTGTTGCGTCCTGGAAGGTTAGACAAGATCATCTATATTCCACCTCCAGATCAGAAGGTAATGCATTATAAATCTGCACACAAATTTAAATAGAGGTGTGAAGTTGTAGGTATACTATTTCTTAGCAAGAAAAAGAGGCATAGTACAGCTACACACTGTAAGAATGTGTAGCTGTTTGCACTGAAGATCAACTACTAAATTTCTAGCTTTTAAAATAAATATGAAAGCAGCGTGGTTTATAAAATATCATTTAAATGTATATAAAAATGTACACCCTTCAGACACTTTGAGCAAGGCACAGGCATTTCTGGCACTTCCTGACTTTTGAATGCTTGATGATGATATATTTGCAAAATCTGGCACTCCCTAACTTCCAAATGCTTGAATTGCCTGTGTTTAGGTCAGCTTATATTATGGTTAACGTTGGTATGTTGCTGATCAATTAGAGAACATGCTCATTTAAAGTTGCGCAATGTTCTGTTATAATATTGTTTGGTATCCACCTGCTTTGTCCACTGCTTGTAGAAAGAGCAGTCTCTTGGAGCTGGTGGAGGCTTGGAACCAGCTTAGACCAGCAGCCCCGCTATCAGCTCTTCTAAGTTCCCTGTGCACAATTACCAGGCAGGTCAGGTGTCCCTCTCCCCACTGCCATGTGCTGCTCCTGTCCTCTGCCTTGGAGCTGCTCCCTGGAGCTGTGGGTGTGTGTGGGAGGGGGAGGGAAGAAGAGTGCTAATGTCAGGGTATCCCCCGCTCCTGCCCCCCCTACTCCTGTACCCGCATCTCCATAGAGCTGGAGGGATACCACAGGGCTCAGAACAGAGGGAGCTTGCTGATCTACCTAAAAAGGCAGATACTTAAGAGTGGGGTCAGTGTATTTAAAGGGGTAATGCGCATCTCTCTCTCTCACACACACGATGTGTGTCTCTGTCTCTCTCTGCCGTGCTGTCTCCCCTCCCTCCATTTGTGCTGCCTTGTAGAGTGTGAGGCTACATTAACAACAATCTGTTAACTCTTGAGGGCTCAACTGAGTGCTAGTTCATCATTTAGCAGTAAGGCATTCCCTGGGAAATATCCCATCCTCTTACTTCACCACCTCAACCAAGCTTCACAATCATCATTGGTGTGTACAGTATTAAATTGTTTGTTTAAAGCTTATACCGTGTGTGTGTGTCTGTGTCTGTGTCTTTTTTGTCTGGCAAAAAAAATTCCCTGGGACCTAACCCCCCACTATTTACATTAATTCTTATGGGGAAATTGGATTTACTCAACATTGTTTTGCTTAAAGTAGCTTAAAGTAGCATTTTTCAGGAACATAACTACAACATTAAGCAAGGAGTTACTGTACTAGACTTGTCCTTGGAAAGTGAACAGTTTCTCTGAAACTTTCCAGAAAAAGTCACCCTGAAGCAGAGGGCAAACATGGAAATTTCAGTCCAAAAGATTAAAATGTTGGTAAAGGTATAAGCAACTGAAGAAAGTGACTTAAAATGGAAAGTATTAGACAACCTTAAACCATAAGCATTGCTGCGAGATTTTGCCACCAACCAACCAACATAGCATGGATAGTTGAGCAGTCTACATTCTTTTGGGATTTTTTTATCTGGCATTCAAGTTCTTCAGATAGCCTATACCAAGCTAGGGGTGGGAGCACAAAGGTACAAAATAAGTCCCCCCCCCCCCCCCAAAAGGCAGCAAGATCCAGTGATTCATGATTTTAAGAAGTCGTGAGGTGATGTAAAAATTGTTGCAATTGGTGACAATATTGCCGCAAAACTATAGCTTAGTGTCCTGCAGACCAGTAAGATACCTGGCAGCCCAACTAGATTTTCATTCAGACTGCTAGTGTTCAGAATTCAAGTCAAGATGATTCGTTTGCCAATAAAATATTTTCAACTGCTGTCTTACTGTCCACCTTGAATGCATCATATGATTACTCTGTGGTAAACTGGGTTTTTGTTTCTTGGCACTCGTTTGCCACAAGCAGAATATTTGTTTGTGGCTGTAATATAGTTGAGTTTAGAACTTGCAGAGTAAAGTACTAGCCAACATGAGTAAAGGTGGCAGAAAATAGGCCTAAACAAATACTTTTAATAACACAAATAGTACCTAAGTGACTGTCCTTTGTCTTTTGTAATGTGCTTGTATTATAGGGAAGGCTTTCTATTTTGAAAATTTGCACAGAAAAAATCCCAATAGATTCTGATGTGTCATTAGAATACCTAGCAGTTCAAACCAAACTCTTTTCTGGAGCCGATATTGAAAATCTCTGCAAGGAGGTAAGAAGTTTTTTGTTTAATCAGTGAAGTAAACTGGGAGGGATAGCTCAGTGATTTGAGCATTAGCCTGCTAAACCCAGGGTTGTGAGCTCAGTCCTTGAGGAGGGGGGCCACTGAGGGATCTGAGGCAAAATCAGTACTTGGTCCTACCTAGTGAAGGCAAGGGGCTGGACTCAATGACATTTCAAGGTCCCTTCCAATTCTGGGAGATAGGATATCTCCATTATTTTTGGGGGGAGAGAGGGATAGCTCAGTGGTTTATGCATTGGCCTGCTAAACCCAGGGTTGTGAGTTCAATCTTTGAGGGGGCCATTTGGGGAACTGGGGTAAAAATCTGGGGATTGGTCCTGCTTTGAGCAGGGGGGTGGACTAGATGACCTCCTGAGGTCCCTTCCAACCCTATGATTCTATGAATATTTTAGATGGAGAGGCCAAATTATAGAATATTCTAAGACATTTAGTACTTTTTCCTCAATTTTTAATGAAAAGGGTAAGACAAATGAACAACATTTTATACCAGCTGAGTGAAAAACATATGTTGTATCAGTAAAATACACCAAGTAAATAAGGGATCTGTTAGTACTGAAGTTGAACTAGGTGCAAAATTAGAATAAATTGCTCCTCTGGAGACACCAGCAGCAATTTGTGGAGCCTGGAAACTCTCCATGCAGGAGATTGTATGGAGAAGGCAGATGATGCAACTTTACTAACTTGGATTTTTGGGGAGGAGGGTAAATCCAGTCCTACAGCAAGATCGTTCTAGTCCCTCTCCTCCTGTCAAGAGCTCCTATCCTTGGACAAACACACAGTGCTCAAAAACGCCTTCAAATAGAGCAAGTAAGAAGCCTGATTTATTTCTGTTTAGTAGAAACAACGTAGGCACATATCCACTGCGTAGGGAGATGAGCATACTGTGAGGAGTGCCTTCTCTTCCTGTGTCTCAGACCTGCCCCTCCAAAAATCATAGAGCATATTGGGAGCATGCTACCAAAGTGGCTCTGCCTCTCTTACCTACATTTACCAGAATCTGCTAGGTTCTGTTTCTCTCTCTTTGAAGCAGAGGGTAGCATTTAAAAGAGTGAATGATAAGCAACATGGATTAACTTTACAAAAACAAACAAATGATACCAAACAAACCTGATGGATTTCTTTGACAATATTTCAGGTTAGTTGGAGTAAGGGACTATTCTAGTACTTGCTCCAGAACTTATCTTCTTACTTTCCTTTTCAAAGCCTTACTTAAAATCCAGATAAATTTCTCCCTTCTACTACACATCATAGAATTTATTGCTGAAATTAACATTGATAAATTGGGAATAAAAAGACTAGGGCAAGGGAAATGTGTCCACAAATATTTGAGGTAATGTATTTGAGGAAGGGGGAGATTAGGTAGAATATCTGAAAAATTAAGTGCACAAGGCTATGTCTTCTAGCCCAATCAACTAGATGCAGTGAGTGAAAGAGTATTAACTGAATTTGGAATGGAAGAATAGAGAAAGCAAACTAACATTTGTATTATCTGATAAATTGACTTCATTTAACGTTTACCTATTGTTTTTGTATCTTGAATCATACAGTACTATGTCAAAACACTGCACTAATGTTCATTTTTATTTTTAAGTTTTGAAAAGATTGATTTGCAACATCGGAGCTCTTGACAAAGCTGAAAACATTTCAAATTCTCTAAATCGAGGTGTTTTGTTTGTTTGTTTTTAAGGCTGCTTTGCAGGCATTACAAGAGAATGGACTTGAAGCAACTAGTGTGAAACATGAGCATTTTGTAAAATCACTGAAGACTGTAAAACCATCATTAACCCCCTCAGATTTGAATTTTTATGAAAAATTATTTAATAAGGAAGTATTCTCTTAAATCAGAAAAATCTGAAGAATGACATGTAAAAATTGGTGGGTTTTTTTAATCTGTTAATCTTTTATAAATGCATGATTTTGTATAACACTGCTTCTAAAAGTGACCTGCAGACAAAGGGCAGAAAAGTTTTATGGTACCCATTTTCCCTTCCTTACTGTATAGAAAGAAGGATTTATATATATTCATTCTGCTGGTTTTTGTCATAGCAGTATTAAGCATGGTCTGCCATAAGACCTTCCACCTCTGAGTCCCAGTCAGTCAGCACTTCTGTGAGCCAGAATTCAACTCTTAATACCAGTACCAGTAAGAGATCTGACGCAGTCTGAGAGGCCATCCACAACCACCAGAAATCTGAGGATTTACACTGTACATTGAAAGCTGCCTTTAACTGAAGGCACAAGGGTATTAAATCTTAAATGAAGATTCATTTTCTCCAAACCATTAGATTATTGAATTAAGTAGGTGCTAACAAAATTAATTTTTTTAAACAGTCACTTCTCATCTCAGTAAGATTTTTACTACTTTTGTACTGTAATGTTGTCATGATCCTACTAGCTCCCAGCGGTCCATATAGTCTAAACCAGGAGTGGGCAACCTATGGCACACGTGCCAACAGTGGCATGCGAGACGATTGTTAATGGCATGCCGAGGTCCCAGCTGCTAGCCCCACTCAGCACGCCGCCAGCCTGGGTGAATGGAAATGTAGGCTGGCAGTGGGCTGAGCAGGCCGGCAGCTGAGACCCTGGCTGGCAAAGGGCCACAGCCGGAACCAAAACCCAGCTGGAACCCAGAGCTGGCCGATGCTGGAGCGCAGCACGTGGCACAATCAGCTAGGGGGCTGCTGGAACTCCTGCAGGCTGGCACTGGCGGCCGAAGCAGCAGGCAGTCAGGCAAGTGAAAGGGGCCGGCGGGAGGCGCAGTGGAGGTGTCCACGTCCCAGCCTGTCCTGCTGCCCCTCTCTCATCACCATGGCTGGACACCAGGGCACTTCAGGCAGGTACCGTCCCTGCAGCCCCTGGGGGAAGGGAGTGGCAGGCCAGAGGGTCTTCTTCAGGGCTGGCTCCAGCGTTTTTGCCACCCAGAGCTGCAAAAAAAAAAAAAAAAAAGCCGCGATCGCAATCTGCGGCAGCTCTACCACCGCTGCTTCAGTCTTCGGCGGCTGGTCCTTCCTTCAGTGACGGACCCGCTGCCGAAGAGGCGGACCTGCCCACTCTCCATTGGCCTCTCCCCTGGTCTTCTGCCGCTGCCCCCCATTTGCCTGCAGATGCAGTGCCCCCACACAGGTGGCCCACAGCTCCCTTGGCAGAAACAGGAACATGGGCAGGGACCCATCCACCATCCAGGTAACCCGGCCGCAACCAGGACAGTCCCAGGCCAGCCCAAAGTCCCTGTCACCCCAGGATTTCCCCCTACACTCCCCAACCTCCTGCCCTGAACCCCTCATGCCACCCAACCCTGACTCCTACACCCCTCCATGCTCCCAGCCCTGACTCCTGCACCATCCACATCCCCACCCCCTGCTCTGATCCCCCCGCGTCCCAACCCCTTGCTCTGAGTGCCCCCACACACACATCCCAGCCCCTGAGCTCCTTCCCCTCCCCCCCCAAGGGCAGGGTGTAATACGACAGTACCTGTAAGAAATTTGTTACTTTCACCCCTGCCAGAACCCCAGACCAGCAGTGGACTGAGCGGGGCCAGTGACAGGCTGAGAGGCTCAGCCTGCTTCCAGTCTGGGGTTCCGGCCACCACCCCGCCAGCCGGTATCCAGACTTCCAGCCCCACTCAGCCCACTGCTGGCCTTGGGTACCGGCAGCCAGCCCAGGGCTCTGCACCTGGCTTCAGCCACTCCCTGCTGTGGCGCACATTGGAAAACTCAGCGAGGAAAAGGATCACACTAAACTGATAAGATCGGCATTTTAATTTTATTTTAAATGAAGCTTCTTAAATATTTTAAAAACTTTATTTACTTTAAATGAAATAGTTTGTTTATATAATATAGACTTATAGAGACCTTTTAAAAACATTAAAATGTATTGCCGGCATGCGAAACCTTAAATTAGAGTGACTAAATGAAGACTCGGCACAGCACTTCTGAAAGGTTGCCGACCCCTGGTCTAAACTAGACAAGAACTAAATATCTAGTGCAAAGAAGAAAGCTTTTAGGAAAAATAACCCTTTGTGCCATATTTATACTTTAAAAAGAAATAAAAAGGGGCATAAATTATTTTTTTCTTGTGCTGTTCACCTTTCACACAAGGCTATATTTGCAATCATCATTCGAAGCATAGATTTTTTTTTTCCTATGGACTGCAACTTGCATTATCTTGTGGGTGTGCTGCTTTTTAATATTGTATTATAGTTTTCTGGTTTTGTATGTAATATAGCAAGGTTTTACTTGTTCTAGATTACAAAAATCTTTCACATTAAAGGAAAAATAAAAGTTAAAATCTTGTTTGCATTAAATAGAATAGTCTCTTAAAGTACTGAATTTTTCAGAGCACATTCTTCTGATTGAGGCCTGTTATTGATGTAAACTAAACTTGATTGCACAGACTTGCTTAATTTATGGATCCCTTACACTGTAGCCATTACATACTTTTCCACATAGCAGGTTGATTTGGACTATACTTTAGTCTGAATTGTAAGCCAAGCCTTTCACAAATCAAAAAAGTCTTTATGCAGTAATAAGCTCTATCCTGCATGATAAAGGCTCTTTCTTAGGGCTTATTTGACAGTTTATCAAAATTGAATTTCCAAGTGTAGATGAGCCCTTAGATTAAAACTGTAAGATATATATCAGGCTGCCACAGACTTGCTTTTGTTTCAAGCAGTATATGTTCAGCTCCTATAAGGACTCCTTTCCTGTTGTATCTCAGCACCTAAAATCAGATTGACAGTGCAGTGGATATGTACTACGGTTATGAATACTGTGGAATTGCTATATCTTGATCTATGAATATTGATATGTAATAATGGTATGAACACTGTATATGTGACTGTCAGTGAGGGGAAGATTTTTTTGCACTGGGTTATAAGACTTCCCTTTGTGAATGCATTGTGCTAACTTGCACTTGGCATAGTGGAATGTTTGATATGCCTATAATGCTTGAATTCAATGGGACCTGTACAGTACTGCAATACAATGACTTCCCAGATAAGAATACCTACATACACGCTAAAAGGACAGTGGAGGCCAGTGGTTAGACATAGGGATCCTACATTTTGCCTCCAACATGCTGTAAATCTTGTTTTGCCAGGCTAGGAACTAGAGAGCAAAAGATTAAAGAGTTAAAAAGCCTGTGATGGTGCGATGTGGGGGGGGAGGGGGTTTGACTTATCAGCGAGCTATCTAAGCAGACAGGCTGTATAGAGCAACCAAGGAAGGAAGGAAGGAGTCCAGAGGAATTTGGCATTCTGAGATTCACAGAATGGTAAGCATTAGGAGAAAGTAGGCATGGACTTTATCCTGATTTATAGTTTTTAAAATGTTTAATCTGAAATGGTTTTGGTCTAAATAAATTATACTTTGCTTTAAGGAAGCTGATTGGTCACTAATTACCACTGTCATTGCCCCAGAGGGAATAGAACTGCAGGGCCTCAGCTGAAGTCAGACCTAAGATGATCACAGTTGATACACAGGTTACTGTCACCCAGCACCTGATCTGAGAATAGGAGAAACACACAATTTCACCCCAAGAAAAAGAGAATTGCCTGAGGCCCAGAGGGGTGTGCTCAAAAAGATCAAAGTGGATGAAGTGCAGTTAGCCTGATAATCATGATACAGATCATTCTCACAAACAAGGTGAGAAACTGATTAGTGTCAGTTAGAATCTGGGGAGGCTAAATAGATGGCTTGGTATAAGAGGGAAAAACTTGGGGGTGTCTATTATCTGAACTGACTTTTCACCCTTTAATCCATTTCCCAGATCATCTGCAGAAGTCACTGTCAAACAAATACTGCATCTCTACAAGACAGTCCACTAGGTCTGCAGCTCAGATAAATTACGATTTCAATCATCTATAAAATGAGACAGCAGGACAGTTAAGGATTTTTAATTCATATCCGTACTTTAAGGTCTAGTCTGAATTTTGGATACAAGATCTTCAGCGGTAAAAGGCTTTTCTGTAATTTTAAAAAAACGAAGACTGAAGTGCCAGAGTATCCTGAGGACTAAATGCTTGTATGAATAAAGTATATTAAGTGCCATTGACTGTGGGAACTGTGAGCCACTAAAGTCATGTGTAGGCTCCTCACAATCTGCAAATACGTGTATCATATAACTTGTATAGTATTTTTAGAGGTAGACGTACCAGAAGCACTTTTGGCTATTGCAGGTATATAGCATCACTGAAATGAAGCTGCCATTTGGTGGTTTGCCTATTTTTGTGAATTTGGGAACTCATTTTGTCCAAAAGAATCTTACATCATCTGTTGTTGGATCAGTAATGAAACAAGCAGATACCAATACAAGCACAAATCTATTTAAACAAGACTATCCAGAGGTAAGTAGTAATTGGTGTTGTGGGGAAGTGGTGTTTTTACTGACAATCTTTTTGTCAATCAATCTGTAATTGGAAATGTTTGTTAAAAATACACTGATATGTGGAAGTGAATGATTAAATATTTTTACAAGTGTCTTTGTTTCTGCTTTTAACTTGGCAGGGAAGGGGTTTAGAAATGTAATCTTGTTTCTGTCAGGGGAAAGCTCTTGGACTGTTCTACTGTAGGTGATGCAAAAAAACTCAAGTAAAATACAAAACCTAAGGTTAAAATTCAGAATGGGACATTGCTTTCTTTTTTCCTATTGTGTGTAATAAGAACCCCCCTTCCCCCCACTCCAGCAGGTCAGATTGTGGCTGGAGTGAGATCACTTGGCCTTAAAGATTCCATGGCAGTTGGAGACAACTACAGGGAAGAGAACAGCTGGCCACAAGCTGGAAGCCATTACTGTGTGACAAAGGGGGTGGATTATAAATTACTGTCATAATTTATTAGCTGTGCTGCTGTGCCACCACCATATTACAAAGGAGTACCTTGATGTTCTCAGTGTTGCTGGCTCCCAGAAATGTTACTATTTTTCTGCAGGGGTCCCTAAACCCCTAGGGCTGCTGTTGACGGCCTATGGTGATGAGACATAGAAGTGAGAGTTAGGAGACCAGGTAAAGCAATCCTTGCTGGTTTTCGAATTTTGAGATTACATCTTTAGGGAACTAAAGCTGAAAGCTTGCTGGTTGAGCAGATAAATAGTCCAGTGATTGCATCCAGCCCCCCTACAATTACTGTATACAGGAACCCACAAGCCCAGCTGAGTGTCAGAAACTGATTCAACAACTTGCTGATTAGGAGTTGCTATGTAAGTAGCATCTGGGATCAGGAGGCAAATGTGAAAGAGTAAATGGTTATATTAATTTAGTGGATGTCTTTGCCAAGGTGGTTCACTGCTCAGCATACTCTGTTCCTATGTATGGGATTGCCCCATCCCCTTTACCCCACTAAGCTTTTGGAGAACAGTGCCCATAATGGCATGAGAGCCCTCGGGCAGCACTGAATGTTTGAAGCCAAGATTTCAGAAGACTTGTCCAGTCCCAAATGCCCCCTTCTCAGTGATTAAAGCAATTTCTGGGATTTGTGAGGCCATACTCATTAAATTTCTAATGTTTTTTTAATCAATACTATTGTATGTTTTGCCTTTGTTAACCCCATGTTCTTCGTGGAGCTAGGGTTCCAGACCTGCCTGGTACAACCTGAGTGAGCTTCCAAAGATTGGAGTTATGCTTAAACTTTAAAATAGGGATGAATGATGTTGCTGGTACAAGAAGCTGGGGAGATAGCTTTAGAAAAAACACATGGGGTAATGTGCATAGAGGGTGAGCTGGAAGCACTACCTCAAGAAAGTATCAGAGGGGTAGCCGTGTTAGTCTGGATCTGTAAAAGCAGCAAAGAGTCCTGTGGCACCTTATAGACTAACAGACTTATTGGAGCATGAGCTTTCGTGGGTGAATACCCACTTCATCCCCTGCATCCAACGAAGTGGGTATTCACCCACAAAAGCTCATGCTCCAATATGTCTGTTAGTCTATAAGGTGCCACAGGACTCTGCTGCTACCTAGAAAAATTAATTTTTGAACTACTTCAACCCTTGGCTGCATGTGTGTCAAATGCTGCTCCTTATGCTGATTTTAGTCCTATGGAAACATATTCAGTGGGGAATGGACTGAGACCACTGAACTCAATTCCCATAGTTACTGAACAACCATCAATGGTAACTATCCAGTCACTGCAACCATGCCTTTGATCAAGCCAGCAACTAGGGTGAAGGGCTCTGTTTCATTTTCCACCTGAGCCACCCACCCAGGCCTTTTGTTCCTTATTAGCAGCTAACTAGTCAACCTCCCAATGCAGCAGCCCTACCCCAGCCTCCTGCTTGTGCTCAGTGTTGGTGCACCCCTTGCTGCCCTCCAGGAAGAGTGTTAGCAAGAGGCCAGCGACTGGTGCCCATACTTTAAATTGTGTTTGTGAGTCAGCCCTGCAAAGACTCTGTAATGGGGGTGATATGACAAGCCCATAGGCTCCCCAATAGCATTCTAGATAGGCAGCCTCTTGGAGAGGGCCTGCAAGGAGCCAGCTGAGCTTTCCCTAGTTCCTCCTAGTGGTTGCCAGGGGCGACTTCGAGGAAAACTGAGCTTATAGGCAAAGCTACCAGTTCTTCCCTCTCTCTCCTCCGGCTTCGCCGCGCACCCGACAAGCGGTCTGGAGGAGGAGGCTGCTAGCAGGACTGCCTCGCACCTGCCGCCCCGCCCCGAGCAGTAGCTGCCTCCAGCGAAGGGTACGGGGCAGAGCGGGGAGCACGCAGGCGAGGCACGGAGTAGGCCCAGTCAGACACTCTGGGAGAGGGAGCCAAAGGGGGCAATTAGAAGAAGCGAGAGAGGGAGGAGCCCAGGCGGGAGGAGGGAGTGAAGGGGGCAGAGTATGGACACAGGCCGCGGGAGCCCTGCCTGTCAGCCCTCCTGCCGCGGGAAACCAGCCCGGCTCTGCCACAGCACAGCCCTGCAGCTGACATCCCCTACACACCCCTCCCCCAACACGCACCCGTACACCCCCCATGTCCCCCGCGGCAGAGCCAGCCTCCATATACCCCCGCGGAGCTACCCCACTTACACCATCGCCGCCCCGCGAAGCCATCCCCTTTTCCCCCAGAGGAGCCACCCCCCATCTCCCTCTCCCCACGGAGCCACCCCCCCTTGCCCCACACCCTCTATCCCCACCCTCAGACCTACCCCCCTACAGCACCTCCCATCTCCCTCTCCCCACGGAGCCGCCCCCCCTTGCCCCACACCCTCTAGCCCCACCCTCAGACCTACCCCCCTACAGCACCTCCCATCTCCCTCTCCCCACGGAGCCGCCCCCCCTTGCCCCACACCCTCTATCCCCACCCTCAGACCTACCCCCCTACAGCACCTCCCATCTCCCTCTCCCCACGGAGCCGCCCCCCCTTGCCCCACACCCTCTAGCCCCACCCCGCAGACCTACCCCCCATCTCCTTCCCACGGAGCCACCCGCCCTTGCCCCACACCCTCTATCCCCACCTCGCGGAGCCACCTTACACCGCCGCCTTCCCCATCCTAGGGAGCCAAGGGTGCCCACACGTCCCTTCCCCGCCGCCCCATGCAGCTCACCCCGCGGCTCTCCACAACCTCTACCCTTCTCCAGGCCACGCAGCCAACCCCCGTTTCTGTGCAGCCCCCTTGCACGCACGTCCCCTATCCCCTACTCCCTATGCAGCCAACCCCACCCGCTCCCCTGCTCCTTCTGCACCCCAGGCACCCAACCCCGCCCCCTACTTCTGCACCCCACGCGGCCAGCCCTTCCTGAACCGAACCCCACGCTCCGCTCCGCCTGCCTCCAGCCCGCACACACACCTGTCTGCAGCGCTCCGGAGCCCGGGTCCCCGCGTATTCCCGCAGGGGGAGCCGCTGCCTCATGCTGCCGGTTTTTGCAGGGACTGGAGACCGCAAGGGGAAGTTGTGCATCAGTCTGTACGAGCTCTGCACTGGGCTACGTGACCTGGGACACCGCCAGCCTCTGGGGTGTGAGCAGGGCTCTATAAAAAGCTGGACACCTCCCCAAGCTATGGCTTTGTCTGCAGTGCAGCTTCTTCCCTCTCCTCCCGGCCAGGTAAATGCAGGCTCCCTTGCCTCAAGCGGCAGAGTGCATCTGGGATAGTGGATTGGTGGTTGTGACCCGCAGGGTGATAGGAAATTATGTAGCAAGAGTGTAATAGCCTCTGCCAGTTGTGGTACCTAAATTGCCTCGCTGATGAGATTGTAACTGGACACCCTTTATTTCAGGTCTACAGCTGCCGCTATGGCCAACTTGGGCTTTTTCCAACTGCTAAGGAAAAACAAAGAAGTAAGTTTGCAAAAGAGCCTTGTCCTAAAATGATCCAATCTGCCTTCCTGGCACTGACAAAGAGTCCTATGAACAAGTGTATGTTGAAGAGGTTACATTGAAACGTGAGATTTGCCAGATTAATAAAATGCACTCTAAAATTAAATGATGAATGTGCAGAAGTTGAAGACACACTAGCAGTGAGATGGTGTGATCGGCATATATGTTATGCCTTTCTTTGCGGGAGTTTCACTTTCTTTAAAACTTTTTAATTCATGTCTTCAGTGTGCATGGGCCACTAAGAGAGACATTTTATTCTTGAAAGCCTTGTTTTCTAACTTTTTGTCTTTCAGCTCATTCCTTTGATTGGTTTTGTGGGCTTTGCAGCAGTTGGGGCCCTAGCTGCCTCCCTGTATTCCCTATGCACCAAAAGTGATGTGATGTAAGCATAATCCGTTCCATATTTCTCTGAGTTATATGCTTGATATGGAGTTTTCTTTGCTAAACAGATACACCTCATTGACATCAAGGTATCAGAGTGGGGAGGGGGAAATTAGGGAAGATCTGACAGCAGATTTTTTAAATTAATGTCTTAATCTAATATTATATTTTTGTAAAGAATTTACTCCAGTCTGTTATTCCCAAACTGGATTAAATTTTGAATTTGTTGCTCAGAAAATTTATTTTTTGTCTTCACTATAAATGTAGTTTGAGCTAAAATGTTCTTGTGCAAAGTTTTCAATAGTGAATTCAAGTAGCATTTAATATGTCTCAAATAGAGGAATGTGTTGAAAAGGAATCGTTTTTACAACATATTTCTGTCTTTTGACATTTTTTTCTTCTGCGACAGAGGTACACAGATCACAATATGTCATTTCCAATAGCCAATAACCCAGCCTTCACTTCCTTTACCATCTCATTCCTTTACCATAACCTCATTCAAGGTATTTTATTAATAACTCTCTCTTTGAGATATTAAATCAGATCATTAAATAACAGACTGCTATTGTTCATATCTAGATAGCAGAATTTTGATACCCATTATCAGTTACTGCTTTTTTTCTTTAAAATGGTTTGACTATTAATTTAGGGCCCAAGCTTGAAACATTTAAGTCCATGGCAGTTTTAAAATTGACCTGTGAGCATGACTGGGCCCTTAGCCATAAGGCTAAGAATTCCAGTAACTGTTACCTAAACCACAACATGGTCTTATTATTTATTAAGCAATGACAGCATTTCTGGGATACAAACTACAAATAAAAGCCTATCTCTCTGCCAAGTTTAATGGCCTAATGCTGTAAACCTCTATTCATGCAAGTAGTTTTTCCCACATCAGTAGTTACACTGAAGCTAGTGAGACTACTCAGCTGACTAAGGGTGTGCAGGATCAGGCCCTAAAACATCATCTTTGTTTTTCCTACAATGAATTTCATAATTCTTTTTTAGCATTAACAAGTCTGGCAATCCAGAACCTTGGGAAAATGTGAATCCTAACCAGGCCCAAAAGGTAACGAATAAAATAATTTAGTCCATAAAAGCTGGTATTGAGTGTAGTGCCAATTAACTATATTCTATTTCATTAGAGATTAAATGAATGTATATAAATATATTTAGAGTGTATGAGTTATCAGAATGTTAATAGAAGAATACAATCAAATCTGCATTCCTGGTCTAATTCTGCAAAGTGCTGAGCAAATGCAACTCCTATTTACTACAGTACACTGATTTCAGTGTGTGTTTTGGGTATACATGGCTAAGCCCTGTGTGTTCATAAAATCAGACATAACCTAATATTATGGTTCTTAATTACTTCATTCTTAAAGTCCTGAGATATGTGTGGAGAGTCAGGCTTAGTAGGCAAAAATTTATTGTGAATGGTGTAACTATTTACTGTGCATAAATTGTCATGTTTTTTCATTTGAAATGCTAATTTTTTGATAATTAATGAAAATGTATTGCTCAGTGGTACTTCTGTTTACTTGTAAAAAGAGAATGTAAATTACTTATTAGAAGACTTCCTTCATACACAAGAGATTGTATAAATTGCTGTACAGTGTAAAAAACCTACATAATTTACTATATATTTAGAGAGGATAACTGTTTGGTTTTTAATAATTTGCTATTCATATTGTTCTTTTTATTTTTTAGCTTTTATCAATCAAACAGGAGTGGAAATCCATAGAGGAGCTGGAGAAGGTCAAAAAGATGATGAAGTGACAAGCTGCCATTGCCTCAAAAATGTACTCTATGAATCTAGTGGAATCATTTCTGCACAAACTCGACTACTGAAATCAGTGTGCGGAAATGCTTCTGCTACATTTTTAGGGTCTCCCTACATTTTTGGACTCTGGATGAGGAATTTCATTTTGTCTTAGTGGTTGCCTCAGAACATCCACACAGTCCAAAAATAAACATCTCTTTCAGGTATTCATTGTTTCAACAGTCATGTTTAACTTGATGTACAATGTTCAATATGCAGAGTATTAATGGAGTGGAAAATCCTTCATTCATATATGAGCTTTTTAGAATGCTGAATTATTTTTCTTAAAATGGGCATTTATGTTTAAATATTTAGATTTATTCAAAATTCCTTGTGACTTCAAAAAGAGCAGGAGTCAGACCATAATGAGTGTGAAAGTGTCAATATTATTTTAAAAGAGCCTCTCCAAAATAAGAACTCTGGTCTGTTGGTTCTTAGTTCATTATACCATATTTCAGTGATGTGTGCTAATTTGACCGGTATGCTATTTGTACATGGCAGCATAAGCAGTCATAGTAGAAAATTAGGCTTCCAGTTCAGATTTGGTGAGTCCCAATCCTACAAAGACTTTGCACTGTGTCTTGTACCACTGACTTCAGAGGGACTACTCAGTGTATAAATTTAAGCACATGTGTAAGTCTCTGCAGGTCGAGGTCCTAAGACAAATAATCTGCACTCCAGTATGAGTGAAACAAGAGCAAATCTTTTGTATTTGTAAGTTCCTGCTGTTTATTCTTGTGAACATTTTATTAAAGTAAAATGAAGATTAATTTGGAGTGGACATAAAACTTTATTAGAATAAATTTTATTATCCTCTTTTTATTGTACATACAAGTTTAAGTATGCAATACAGATTCCCATCAGACATTTTAAAATGATTTCTAAATAAAGCAAACAACCTAATAGCATGTACCAAGAGAAAATCAACAAAGATTACATTAGGAGTAGGATCCTATATAAGGCATTTCCTGTTTAATAATTTGCATTTTTTTCTGAAGATTGGTTAATGCAGAGATCTGTAGGTATTCCTTCTCCTTTATATGCCTTTAATTTTTGAATAATTGCTGAGGAGGGTATCCCTTCCAGAAAGGTTTTCCTTCATTGTGTCATGATGCATCCTCACTCCAGACAGTATCACATGTACTGACTGTGTGGTTTCTAACTATATTATATTTCTAAAGTGCATAACATTTTCTGGAATCACAAGTTTGTAAGGGTGAAGAAATCAAAGCAGGAATCGTTAGATGAGCTACACTGGAGAATGACTTGCCTTCTGTGGGAATAACTTCTCTAAATTAGAAAAAAATCCCCCAAATGCTATCAATTGTGAAGTGCTATAAATTATTCAGGTGCAGTGCAAACAAAACTGAAAGTAAATAATGAAGCCATACACATAGACTGAGTTAATGTGGCTTCAGAGTTCTCAAAGCTTGATTGATTTTGAGAAATACCAAATAGTTACAATACTGTTGTGCTGCATTTTTTACAGATGTGGTAGTAAAGTTTATTTTTTACAAGTCAGGATGACTCAGCAGCATACAACTGATGTAAATAACTCCAGTCCTCCCTAGCTTCAGAAAAACTTTCATGTGTAAGGACAAGCAGAATTATCAGACATATAAACTTTTCTTTGCTAAAATTACAAATTTAATAGGAGTGGCATCAGAAGATCCTTAGTTGTGCAACCACAAAAGTTCACCTTCTTGTCCTCTAGAATATTGGCTTTTGTCTTGTTAAGCAGAGAGACGTTTTTAATATAATTCTGTGCAATCTAATACTCTACTCAGTGTTTCTACATTTTTACTGGAATGTGCTCATCAAAAGTATACAGTGCTCTGAGTAAATAAGTGAATTCAACATTTTTGTCTATCAGCAAATCACTTGTCTCCCCTGTAAAAACTGGATCTTGCCATGAAGGGTCTACCTAACTAGAAAAATAAGTGTAGGACAATGGAATGCTACAAAGATCAAATATAGGGGCATATCATTCTTATCTTGATATGTAGGCATTCCATCATACCTCTCCTTTACCCTCTCCAGTAATGGTATTAGCAAGCAAGGCCCGCAAAAATATGAAAAATTCCAAGATCATTTTTAATTTAGTCTGGAGCAAATGTACCATTTTTCTCCACAAGAAAAGTCAAACGCGCAGCAATATAATACACAAGTGGGGAGGAAGGTTGTATAACTCAATCATGGGAAAGCATGTGAACACTTAGAGCAATCCAGCCACTTCACAGGCCAAAAAGAAGTCTCTGGTTTCCTTCACTACACTATAGCTCCTTTCATCCTGAATATTATTATTTAACATTTATTTTGCAGTAGCACCTGAAACCCAACCACATTGGAGCTCTGTTGCACTGGGCATTGTGTGGACTTCCAGAAAATGACAATCTCTGCCCCAAAGAACTTACCTTATAAGTCTATAGCAATTGAAAAGCACTTTACAAATACTAACTAACCTTTATTTACCTCATGTGAGGTAGGTATTATACTCATTATGCTGCTGTGGAATCTGAGGTACAGCTGTGAACTTCTGAAGTCACACACAAAGTGTGTGGCAATGCTTGGAATTAGAACCAAGAGTCCAGACTCCTGGTGCCCTGATCTAATTGGTTAACAACCTTGCCACTCTTTCTCATATTAGTTAACATTAACACCACCAGTAGTGGGAGATTACATCATGTGGTTACTAATTGCACCCTAATGGTCTGAAAAATGACATAATTAATGCCTGAGCAGTTGACCAGTAAACTTTTGGTGGTGCTTGCTGTTTATGTGGCTATGTCATGGCACTGTGCCAGAATACTTGCTAGGCTGGTGCCAGATGGGTTTGATGTCTTAATGGCCCCCATATGGCTCACAACATTGGACAGGTAGGTGATCAAGGGCTGTAATTTTATATCAACTTCAGAGACAAGACAGAAAAAGCCATTGTGACATGGAGCTGTTTCAGAGGTCAGAATTTTAATGAAATCTAAGTTAATAAGGCTTATTGTAAGAAAATATAAATTCTGAGCTAGGCTCCCATTTGTAAGTAAGATTTACAGCCTCATCAAGGAATCTTGGGAATAATGGCTTCCTTAGTTTTCTGCAGAAAAGAAAGATTGAAAGCCAGTTAAGCAGTGTGGCAACAAGATCCCCCTATTTCCTTTTATTGATCTTGGTGTCTATAGCAATGGTTTGCTGGTGCCTAGAGATGGCCCTGTCAGTATAGTGTGTTCAGAACTGCTTAGAGAGCTGGGAGGTAGGATGACCAATCAAGTCAAGTACACAAATATGGTTAGGGGTTGTATCCACACTACAGAAAAATAAACTAGGCCTCTGTCAGAGAAACTCAGGGGCCCAGCTCCTCAAAGTGTATTTAGACACTGAAGTCCCACTGATTTCAATGGGAGATAGGCAGTTAGGCCATTCCTCAAAGGTAGTTAGTTTATGTGCTTACCAGCCATGCCAGTGACCATTTACAAACTTAGTTAAAAGTTGTAGAGTGGAGAGGGGATCCCTTAATAATTTGAGTCAATGGAAGCAGGAGCAGCCCCATACAGCAGTGTTTCATTTATGGTAATGTCCTTTATTTCATCCTAAGGGCAAGATTCTGAACCAAGCATTTAGAGAGAAAATATAGAGAAGCAGAAAGCAAGTTGGAGACTTCATTTTCTGCTATGCCTGTTGACGGCAGCTGCATTATCACCCACATGTCAGTTGGTTAGTCTAATGACCTGTAGAAGTTTCATTTGCCTACGTGCTGCAGAGAGCGAGAGAGAAGGAAGTAACCTTTGCTCAATATTTTTTTCATTTTTAACTGTGCAAACACTGCTTGATTAAATCAGGTGTGGCTCCTAAATCTTGATTAATATGTAAAGAATCACTGGCATCTTAAATAGAATCATAAGTTAAAATTATTTTCAGTTGTACAGCTATTGGGCAGATACAACATTTCTAAACTGCTTGTTAATTTCATTCTTCCAAGATATGTCTCTAAATGTGTGTGTGTGAAGTACTTTGGAAAAAGATACTGTGCTCTTCTCCCCTCCATTACAGCAGCTTTACAAGAGCTGATGTTGGTGGAAGTACTCCTGATTAACAGTAGTGTATATGAGAGAAAAAGAGACCTCTCAAATCTGAGTTTAAATTAGAATTCTGAAATTATAATCAAGCAAGCAATCTTCTTAGCCAGAGCTTTCCTTTATTACTACACGGCTTGCTACATTAGTTACTGCAGCTATAGATTATCTGTATGGCCATTTTGCATTTTCTGTACAAGATTCACAATACTTGGTGAAATCCTAGCCCTATTGAAGTCAATGGGAGTTTGCCATTGACTTCAACAGGGACATGTTTTCACCCTCCGTTTTGAAAAGTAGGGGCCACATTTTAGTTGCTAAGTGCAGGTAGGCACCTTAACCTCAATTCAGGAAAACACTTAACTTTAAGCATGTGCTTAAGTCCTATTGACTTTAATACCCTCAGAAGTATCTTGTTCCTCCTTATAGGTAATGTTTTTGACTACCTCTTGTGTTCTGTTTTGAAGAAGGCGGGTGCTCACCCAGGTCACGTAGAGATTGGTCATTTTCTGTGTGTTTTTAGGTTTCTCTTTTTTGGCCTTGTATTTGATTATGTGTGACAGCTTCCATTTTGGCTGACATACTGGGGACCTCCAGGCCTAAGAGCCTAAGCTGCTACAACTTGAGCTAAAAAGGCAAGAACAACTCATATCATTTGTGGCTCAGCATAGAGAGGAACTTGTAATACACACACAAGTTAGGACATAGCTCTGATGTTGCATGCTCACTTTTCAGTGCTCAGACATTTATATACAAATCCTGGATCCTACAAACTATTATAGATACATTTTTAGAAGTGTTACAGTTGCTTCCCTCTGCAGATATCAAGGGCTTTTACGTAGTCTGAGGCTTCTTACAATGGCACTAATGCAATCCATAAATATTGCTGTATTTTTTTCACTCTAAGCCCTTTAATGGAGAGTAATAATGTCAGCTGGATTCCATTAGCTGTTGTGTACACTACTGATAAAGTCACACGTAATGGATCTTGTTTTCCTGTACAAAATGTTATATTTGTAATTATTTAAAAAACAAAGATTCCATGGGGAAGAGGGAAACTATTTTTAAAAAGAATAACTTGTCGCGGAGAGTTTATTTTTCTTGTGCCCAATCCTGCAGCCTGTGTTCGTGGAAGCGTTCTTTATTTGAATAATCACATTAGGCTATTCAGAGGTGAAACTGACCTCTGTGCATGGGGCCAGCACAACCTAACCCCTCAAAATACTGTTACAAGGTCAGACCTCATGTGCCTATTTCAGTGTTTGGAAAGATGCATATAGAGTGAACTTCAACAGGGGCAAGATCTTGGAAGATCCTGTGTGCCCATGGTGACAGATACAGCAAATTTCCTGCAATAGCTTTGAGAACCTTTACAATCCCTGGCCTACAATGATTAATACAGAATGTAATTCCATGGGGGATGGTGACCATACTCCCTTCAGGAACTCAGAACAGTTGGAAGTGATTAGGCAAATCCCACTCTGGAGGTGTTACAGCCTGAGTGTGTCACTTTCTGGGGGATGCTTGTCTACACTAGTTCAAAGTAGATTCTCTAAAGCCCAACAGACAAAGAAAGGACTATTGGATAACTAGACTGAGTTTAAACTGATTGAGATCCTCCTTTCTGATTCAGCAAACAGAGAGAACCTTCTGTTCTAAGGGAGAGCCCCAAAGCTTAGGTAAAGGTTGGAAGGACTGACACTGACCAGTGCTCATGTGGAGACGGGGCATGGTTGCTATTAATCTAATTAGCGTGCATTTCGGCTCTTAACTTGTTTTAGTATGTCTTTCTCTGTAACGCTTTTCCCTTAACCGTAAATATACTTTCTTAGGAAAAGCTGTGTGGTAACTTAAAACTCTGGGCAGTTACACTTACATAGACTGAGAGGAGAAAAGCAAAGCAGACTTGTTTGGGCTATCTGAGTGCTGGGGAACTCTCAGTGCTGGCAGGGAGCTGTGCAGCCTGAATACCCTAGTTAGTAGGGAGACAGACATGGGTCTTCGCCCAAGAGAGGTGACGGCTGAGGAGCCAGAGGCCTGTGTGGGTGCCCTTCCTGGACCACTGAGGGGGACTACAAGTGCAGATGCCCTGCATTGTCACACCCACAATACCCATTGACATCAGTGGGAGTTACAGATGTTCATCAGCTCTCAGCATTAGGCCCCAGGTTTGGGGGTTTGATTTAGGTGAGAAGCTGAATCTCTTTGGTCCAGGTCTCCAACTGGGAATTTCACAAGACTTTCTGCTGAGAAAACCTGTGCTTCCCGATATTGGGCACATTGGCTGCAATACAGGGAAAGCCTCAATGCTCACAGAATCTCAGTGCTTCCAGTCCAGGCAGCAGTCATCCAAAAAAGTTGAAAGTTAGCCAAACTTTTTAAAAGATTAAGCCCTGCCCACCACCACTCCTCAAAAAAGGCATGACAAAACAGAAAACTGTCTGGTGTGAGTGATGGGCTGTGGTCTGGATCATTTTGTATTTAACCTGATCCGGTTTTCTCCTTCTCAGTTGTATGTGTATACAAAGACTGGAGAGATTGGAGCGGGGGAGGAGGGGAGGAACAGCATACTAATTAACATAAAATGGAACTTAGATCTGAAGAATCAAAATTTGTCCTTATCAGTCCATTTCCAAAGTGTGTTGGATTGGATTTGGCCTACAATCTGCCCATACACTGAGTATTGTTCATTCATGTAGATTATAAATAAAGGTTTGGTGCCTGCACCTGCTCCATCTGAGAGTTTTGCCTTTGACTTCCAAAAAAGGAGAATTGGGCTCTTCAAAGGAGGAAGAGGATCAATTTGTAACTCATGGTTCCAATTCTTGTAATAGCCAGATTAATCTATCATGACTGCCAAGATTTCTTTATTACACAACATGTTTATTTCTGGGCTTCTAAACACTATGGTAAATACCTGTATGCAAAATTTTAGAAATATTGTACCTTTGAATACACTGCTAGCGTTGTCCATAATTCTGACTAGTTCTGGATTTCATATCTATATGGAGGAAAGGCATATGTGGAGGAAAGATCTGAGGATTTCAGAGGTTAATCTGGAGGACACACCAAGAACTACTACTGCATGTATCCATGGAAATAGTTCTATAAAATACCAGTAAAACAAAGTGTAACACAAAGGAATGAACTCTCTTTTAATAATTAACTCTGGAGTATATAATATATAGCTAGAAGCAGAAGCAAAAAAGCATTTGGATTTTACAAGTATATCAATGAGTAGATCAATTTCCCATCTCTGCTGTATCTATATCTTAAGCAAATCCATGGCTTTTCATTCACAGAATACTTTAGAGACTGCAGGTTTCAGAGTGGTAGCCGTGTTAGTCTGTATCAGCAAAAAGAACAATACTCCAACAAAAAAACTTCAAAAGCAGACTCCAAAGAGAAACTTCAGAATTGGAATTAATTTGCAAACTGGACACCATTAAATTAGGCTTGAATAAAGACTGGGGGTGGATAGGTTTTACTTTGTGTAATGACTCATTTCCCCATGCTAATTTTCCCCCATACTGTTACTCACAACTTCTTGTTGGAAATAGGCCATCCTGATTATCACTACAAAAGTGGTTTTTTTCTCCTACTGATAATAGCCCACCTTAGTTCATTAATCTCGTTATGGTTAGTATGGCAACACCCATTTTTTCATGTCCTCTGTGTATATATATCTTTCTATTGTATTTTCCACTGCATGCATCTAATGAAGTGGATTTTAGCCAACAAAAGCTTATGCTCAAATAAATTTGTTAGTCTCTAAGGTGCCACAAGTACTCCTTTTTCCTTTCCTTTTTTTTTTTTTCCTTAGAGACTGCTGAAATCAAAGTCCACCTTTTTCTCCCTCCTTTGCCACATTCTGTATCCGGTCAATTGTTTTCAATGAATCACTGTCTTGTCACACCTGGCCCCTTGTCTAGCCCTCCACCCTAGAACAGTCACTTCTAGCTTTCATCTAAATTACAAACCTGAATCAAATGTTTAATGCTGTGTTTGTTTAATTTCAATAGGCAAGTAAAAAGCCTCACTAACATCCGGCCTACATAACTGGAGTTCAGGGTCATGGTTTTCTCAGCACAGGTGACTGATCATATAAAATACACTTTTGAAAGGAAGGGAAAGAAGAAAGGAGACTGCTTTTACACTAAGTATACAAACTGGACAAATTCATCATTTCAAAACAGCCAGCTGAAACTCTCAGCAAAACCAAAGAAATAAAATGCTGTATACCAGTTGCCCATCTGCTGGGAGATCCTTTCTCTGCACATCAACTGTGGCCAAATCAGCTATCTGCAGTTATTTGAGTATCTCATGTGTTTGATTCACCGTGATGAAGCCACAAGTACACAATCTTCCTAAGCAAAATGTACACTATTCTGAAAAACTCCATTGTAAAAATGTAAATGAAGCCCAGCTACCAAAGACCCAATCACTTTGTGTTCTCTGTCATGTTGCTCTATTCTTTTGTATTTGATCATTTATAAAATAAACTCATACTTAATTTATTAACTATTTTTATTATAATAATAGAGGCCTCAACCAAGATCAGAGCCCCATTGTGCAAAGCACTGTACAAATGTATAGTAAAAGACGGTCCCTGCTGCAGAGAGCTTACAATGTAAATACATAAGATGCACAAAGTGTGGAAGAGAAAACAGAAGCACAGAGAGGTGAAATGATTTATCTAAGGTCAAACAGACAAGAATAGAAGTGAGGTCTTCCAGTTCCCAGTCTGCTGCCCTATCCATCGGACCAGGATGCCTCCTAAAGTGAAAATAAAATGAGCTATTTAAAAGAGATGCATAGAGACCAAATCAAGAGGAAACCAGGCCTCCACAGCAATTGGCCCACAGAAGTGCTGCAGTTCACCTAGGCTAGTAGCTCTGATGTCTGGGCTCTGGAATTAGGATGTCAGTTGCGCTTTTGTTTTGCTCCTCAAAAATCGTATGCAGTATTGGTGTGAGCAGGTACAATTCCATTGACTTTAAAGGAACTCTGCCCGTTTATACTAGAGCGGAATTTGACCAAGTCTCAGATTCTCTCAGCCTGACATCCAGAGCCAATTTAAGCAAATAGCACATGAGGACTCCAGAGTGTATTTGTGCCAGTTGCTGGTCTCTACTTTTCCTAGTATCAATGGGGATGTAGATGGTCATAAATGTCAGCTTTTCATAGCTGGCATAGTAAGTTAGGCATCTTTGAATTAAATACCAGCTGCACAAATTAGCACACTGCAGTCTTCAACTCTGGCTTTCGTGGAAAAAGTTGCTTGTTCAGCAAGTAACTGTTCAGATTGAAGCTCAATCAATCAGGAACATTTAATGTATGGCCAACCTGCTGACCTGCATCTCCAAAAAGAGTAGTGCTTGTTTAGGCAGACAAGACACTACGTAACTATTTTTAGGTTTTTGTGTGTGTACTTACTTACATAATGAAGTTCCTGATTTAGTCAGAAAAAGATAGTGCGGGGGAGGGGGGGTGCGTGTGTGTGTGTGTGTGTGTCTGTCTATATATGCTGGCTTTTAACTCTTATAAGCAAGAATCAGAACTGAAACAATAGTACATGGACAACTTGACCTCCTGCACAAGGCTGTATATCCATCAAATAGTTCTTGTATAGCCCACTGCCCAAGATAGGATACTGAAGTTGATACATTTCATGGCAATTCCTATATTCCTTCAATTCTCACTTTTAGGAAGAACAGTTCTGAACCATCAATGTCCTGATTTGAAAGTGTCCGTTATGTGCCTTTACATGAAAGACGTAACAGGGACAACTGATATTTCAAACTTTGGACATCAATAACTAAAGACTATTGTGCAGTTTTGGCTCTTATTGCTAATTTCAGGTCAAAATACTCTTACAGGCAAATTATCAAAACATTAGCTTGCTCTTAGGAGAGCTTGATACCCAAAAAATCCTAATAATTCATAAATACTATTTAGAACCGATCAACAAACGTCTTAACTCACTTCCCAGAGCCAGTTCTTTTCATCCATATCAATTTCTATACATTTTCTTAATTCAAAGTTATCTAAACAGACAAAAAAGCCTCAGTAAATACTTCTAACTACCAGTAACTGTGATCACTAATACAGCTTGACTTTTTGACTTCAAAGGAGTTGCATCAGAATAAAACTGGTGCAACACAGTTGAAAGTTAATGCTAAATACATATAAATATTTATTTTAAATTAGGGGGCCTAATTTCTCCTGCAAATTCTGGTATCACATCCTATACACTGTTTTAAGAGATTCTCAATTTATGGAGAAATTTATAGCTCAAACACAGTAGGGCAAGGGTACTTTTTTCTTCATCTGTTTGTTTGGGCTAAAGATGTATAGGTTAGAGCTGTGTTCTTACTAGGGAATACACTTTGTTTGGATTTTAAAACCCTTATATTTAAATTTCTGATAAATGTTTAGTCACTCAGACAGCCAGTTTCTCAGCTGGTGTAAATTGGTATCATTCTTTGAGAGGCAATGGAATAATATGGAGGATCTGGCGTCCATTGCATGTCATTTCTCCAACCTAATCCAAAGTGTATAAGATTTATATACCCAATTATGCATGTCAGCACTTCCCTGGTGTTATCTTCAACTTCCTGCCAGAACAGCTGTGCTTTTCTGTAGCAAGGTGCTACTAACCAGTATTCTACTATCATAGCTATTTCTTTTGTGCATGTGGTTTTTGACGTAAATAACTTGCAAGGTGGATGATGCAATCATTGAAACAAGCTGTTCATCCTACAGTTATCATTTGACTCATTTAGTAAAACAGGCTTGTTGCCCTAAGACTAATTGCAGAGCACAAACAGCAGTAATGGGAATGATTCATTGATTGATTCTGACAGTACCTTGCTGTTGGATGTTTCCCAAGAAAGCTTTCAGATTAAATAAATATGGCATTGCTATTCAGTGCATTTTTAATTCATATTCCAATGTGAGATTTCTAATTTACAGCATTCTGCTGCCATATGTGGCCTACAAAAATCATTCAAATGGAAAGGAAAATAAATCTACGAAGAACTGGACACATCAAAGCACAGGAATTGGGCTAGGTAACCATTTACCACCAGGGTGCTGAGTCCAGAACAGGCATAACAATCGCTGAAAGTTATCTTGCATCTCAAAAGCACCACTATTGTAACTGGTGCACACAGAAAAATTCCAAGGAGTAAATGGGCATGGAGTCTGAGGCACCATTTCCCCTCCAGATCAAAGATGAAACAATTTCACTGGGCCACATGTTGCACTTGGTCTATAGATAAACGGAGGATTTTGATCTCCAGAACTGCTAGGCCAAAACTTTTTACAAGCACAACATTTACTCAAAAATTGAATAATTTGATATTATTAAATGTCCTCCTAATATATGTGTGTTTGCTTGCTGCAGTTAATTGAGTTGCAGACTCTCTTTATAGCGTTAGGGCCAGCTCTTTGACATCTCTCAAGTCCCCCTTGCACAACAAAGGGAACTGAGAGCTGCATTAAGACAACGGCTAAGGATTCTTCAAGCAAAGCTCAGCCAAGTAAGTTTACACCAACCCACCTGGGCCTGCTTGACATATAGGACCTACCAAGATGGGGGAGGAAAAGAGACAAGGCCAGAGTGTTATGCACTCTTGTGATCCTGTCTGGTGAAAGAGCTCTTTAGGGACTATTATCTTGTGGGTGTACACTAGAGATGCCCATAGGCTGCTCCAACTTGTGGGGCTGATTAACCCCCCAGCAGTCCCTTGGATCAAAGGGCTAAGAAAGGTAGTTGCTCTGTGTTTTAGTGAGTCTCATAACTGCTTTCTGCAAGAAAATCCCAAGGAGATGATTGAAAAAGGCACAGATTCACTATATTTTTAAGCAGTGATTAACTTTCCAGAAACAAGAAAGATTGTTGGGAAAAAGCAGAGTGATATGTTCGCTTTTTTAACCTGTAGCATGCTGTCTGTTGGCACCAAAGTACTTTCCACCTTTAATCTATTTAGCTTCAAATTGTAAAGCTAAACCAGACAGTCCTCACTCGGACAAAAGTTCCATTAATTTAAATGGAACATTTGACTTACTGAGAGCGAGTAAGAACTACAAGATTTGGTCCTTTTAATTTATTCAGTAAATAAAGATGGTTCTCCAACTGAATTACAAGTCAGAGAGCCCGCTGGTGTCCTGATTATAGCACAGAGTAAAACTGAAATGGGTTCCAGTTAGATCAGTTGCATCCCAAGAGAAAGTAAGGATGTGACTCCAGTTACATTAGCAAGCAAGCTCAAAGAAGACCATGAGGTCAGCAGGTTTCCATATCATTGCTATGATGTTCTGTACTTCATCACCCAAACACTATTGTTATTCTTTGGGTAAATAGCAGAAATTCTGAAGGTTCTCTGCTGCTTTGCTTCTCTGATGCCTAAGATTCAGTAGGTCTTAGGTGATGTATAAGTATCTTCCCATACAAGGCCTTCTTTGAGAACAAGCCCGAAAGGAAACTTTTATTTATTTGAGTGGCCCTCCCATGATCCTTCTTAAAAATACAAAAACTATTGTAACTTGGTGCTAACTAGAACACAATCACAGCTCTCTAATTCCTGGCTTCATATCGGCTCTTGCGTAAGGCACGCACAGTGAAGACAATGTCCTTTAAACATAAACTTTCTTTAGATTTGAGGAGTCTAATAAACCAAGCAGCATTTCATCTGCTCTCATTGATGTCTAACTCCAAATACCCCTCCTCTTGGCACTTTTGGGTTTTGTCTTAGCCTCCCATTGGAAGCCCCTCCTTTGAAGAATTTTTGTATAAGAGCTTTAGTACAAGAACATTGAGTTACCTTAGCAGCCCCTCCCACTGGCTTCTATTAAACTGCAAGCACTTAACTTTCTGAGATGCAGCTGCAGCAAGGTTTGGGAAAAACTCCCTCCTTAGCTGGTTTTGCCTCATTATGATATCATTATCCTTTATCCCAAAATAGATAATTTTACTCTGATATCTTACGCAGTATTTCTGGACAAGTTAAGAGAACGTAGATCTAGTCTTTCCCATTGAAGATAGAAAGTCCTGAAAAGTGATCTGTATTGACGGATGTCTTCTAAGGTGGTGTTTCTCAACCCTTTTTATACCAGGGACTGGCTTGCTGCCTTCCTAAATAGTGTCAGGGAAATCTTAGGGGCCCGGCACCGATCCATGGACTGGTCATTGAGAAACACTGTGCTAGTGAATGGTGAGTGGGACTTCTTCATCTTTTCCAGCTTCTCAGTCAGGCCTAAAGAAACTGAATAACTTAAGTCCTTATTCAGTCTTCAGATCGACACTGCAGAGCCTTCCATTTGGAATAAGTTATGTCTTTGAAGGAAGATGGTGGCTTTCTTGCTAACTGTTGTTTTTATAGTATTCTGTCTTTCTCTGAAAAGGTCTAGTTCTCTAAGTCTGAACGTCTGCTGTGTTTGTGAATGAGGACCTCACAGGAGGTTGATTGGGATAGAAGAGGAGGGTTTAATCCTCCACACAGGGCCATCATGTCTTTAACCAGAGGCAAACGGCTGGTACAGATTGCTCCTGAATGAATATGCAGCTTTGCAGGGGTTTGTTTACCTCTCTCCTCCAGGGTAAGCATATTCGTCTGCTGACCCCCTCTTGGCTCCACCCAACTGGCAGCCAATTTCCACTAGACCTGGAGTTCCACCTTTTCCATTGTACAAGACAAATTCCACAGAACCACCAGGGCTGCAGCATTTTGAGCATCTCACATGCCACCTATGCTATATGCCGATGTCGTGTCCTGCCTTCCCACATCTTAATAGTTCCCCACATGCCCCACCAGATAGCAGGCAGACAATAGGCTGCAGGGGCAACTTGAGGTTGCCAGAAGCTGCTTTGGTGCCTACTGAATAGGCAGCCTCTCTGACACCTCCTTGCCAGATCTGAGCCAGGAAGCGGCAACTCAAACAAAAGGTGATGGGGCAGGTGCTGACCTCAAGGTGCCCCCATCACAAACACGTTACCATGCATCCCAGCTACCCTAGTACCTCCAACCCAGCCCCAGCACACCTGTTCAGAAGCCTTCTCCACCCTCTCTGACCAACTTAGCCCTTTAAATAATTAGCACAAAATGTCACACCTGGAGCTGCCCTAAACCTGGCAGCTGTGAGTAACAATGATGGCCTGTATAAAAATACACCAGTCCCTTCATATAGGTCAAAGGAACTATTAAAGCTCCAGCAGTGAAGTTAAAAAAAAATAACACACGGACCCCATCAAACTCCCTTCTTTCTAAAGAATGTGTTTCTTAAATACCCTATGACACAAAAAGGTAGAGAATTAGTTTGGGCTTTCCCGACAAACCAAGAAATTAGCTTGTGTAAGAAACTCTAGAAACGTAAAAAAATCCTAGCAAATGTTTTGGAAAAGGCTGAGTTTTTAAGCAGCAATACGTGACCAGTTTTACAAAGAGAATTTTTCTAGAGTAGTTTATTCAAACTTGGAAATTATGGGCCAAATACTAGCAGGTACTACAAATCGAAAAAACTCATTGCTAGAAAACTCGTGTGCTAGCAAAGGAGTGTGGGGCAACTCACACTTTCAGTTCCCCATCCCAGAACCCCCAGTGCTCACCATTATGAGAGCCTCTGATGGGCTAGAGGCATGGTCCACATAGTTTGGTGCATATCATATACTTCCTGATTCAGCAATAATTTATACACAGCTTCCTGCAGGCACAGGCAGATCTGGGCACTGCTTAGAGTCAGAACGCAGATGCCTACTAATGGTGCTTTTGCAGCATATATTACGTGTGCAACTTTTTGTGGTGTAGTTACGCTTCTTTCCCTAGGATAGCTAGAATTGGGCTATATATTTATTATGTTTGCTCAGAAATGTTTTGCGCCAATAAATGATTTACACTTTCTTATGGTACAAAAACTTTAACAAGTGAGATGAGAATCACCATTGGATAGCATTATCTCTGTTACCTTTGTGATCTTATCCCTCCAAACTGCAGCAAGCATTGCTGTTTAGAAGCACTTTCTGTCATTCAGGCAACCGCAAGAATGTATATATGGTATATATCTGCCTCTCAACCTATAGACACATAATTTGCTTTAAAGAGATACAGGAGTAGTCTCCCTAAAATAGGTCAGATCTAATCTACTGTGGCATTGGTCACTATAGTATCTTGCCAGTACTGTATTAGTCTTGTGAAGGGAAACAAGGGAGTGAGGTAATATTGGTGAAAGAGACAAGCTTTCAAGAGCTCTTCTTCCAGTTGGGGCAGGTCTTATGAAGAAAATATTTAACACTGGTAAAGACAAAGGGTTGAACACATCTGGTTAGAAGTCAACCTCTCCTGAGTCAGTAATGTTTTTCTGTTGATTCAAGAACATATTTAGGGAGTGAGTGGGCGGAGAATGCCTAATCTCAGCTATAATACTCATCTTACCTACAAAAAACTTTAAATCACTTTTCTGTATAGAAGCTGCCTTTGTGAGTAAGGCTTATTAAGCAGCAGGAAGCTGGAGTGAGTGCAAAACCCATCAACCTCTCCTAGCAAATGCTCCAGAGCACTGGGACCAGGTGGTTCCATCCCACTGTTCCATCCAGCAAAAGGAACAGCTTCTAGGGTACCAGCATCCAAAGCCTCAGCCACCTGACATAGACACAGTGCATATACTGGACTTTCATTTCAGTCATTCTTTGACTCCACCACCCTACGTCCCCTTTTTCTGCTATAACTCATTTCATGCACTGACTCCTATGTTGCTCTTGTCCCATCTTCATATCCCTGTGCCACCCCAATACAGACACCCTGACACCATTAAAGCTTAAAATATTTGGGCCTGATTGCTATGGCATTTACACTGTTATAAATGAATATCAGCTGTAATGCAGACGATGGAGTTGCACCTTTTTGAAATGACTGTGAGATTAGAATTGGCCTCGTAGTTTAGATAAAGGATTAGTCCCAAAATAAAATATATAATTCACTATGAACTAACTGAAACAAACCCGTATATAACACTTGCCTTCCCATCTTACTGTCATCACTTGTTATGATTTATTTGTGCTCATGTTAATGTACGATGCCCAGATAAATGCTTTTATTAATAACAATAATGATGCATAGACTTTAAGGTCTTCAGGAAAAGATCTGTAAAGCAATTAGCATATTCACTGAATGTATAAGTAATAAATACATAAAGAATTGTTCAGCTGTGAAATACTATTAGCAGAAAATTAAGATCTTTAGTATACTCAGGTATTTTCTTTCAACGGATGTCAATGTTCACTCATTTACAGTTTTGCTTTTAGAACTGCAAACAAGTTACCACGCCGGCTAGTTTTCATTCCACTGCTAGCTATTTCCTGATTTTGTGGCTGAAGACAACCAGAAGCCATGTCTTTACTCATGACATTGTATGAAAGTCTGCTCCTTATCTGCTTCTACCATAGGATCCTGAAGTTTGACCAAGCCCTGTTTTCACCAGTGAAATTTGATTGACCTGTTTAGTTTCCTGAAAGGAAAACTGCAAAGGAAATTGGACATTTTCCACATCCCTGATCCCAAAGGCCAGAGCTGATCCAGCTATTCAGTGCAGTAACAATGGCGTCCTCCAACACTGATAGGAGTCTAGGCTGCAAAGCACACCCTCACTGCTTTGCAGACCCTAACATCCTGCCAAAGAAGGGCTGGAAAACATCATTTTTTCCTTGTGTTCTTCCTTTTCTTCTTAAACTAATTCTGCAAATGATATTTCTGTAGGTTCCAACTCTTTTCTCAACACAAACTCTGATTAACATCACTCTAGAATTTGCTAAAGCAGGGGCTGTAGATTAAAGTTCTTAAATTGGTGCCATATCGTGGCAATGGTTTTAAAGCAGAACTCCTTGTTTATGTGAATGAGGAGTGCTGCACAAAATTGATAGTAAAATGCACTTTTTATATAGGACACACACTTATTTAAGCAATTATAAACTTAACATATATTTATTCAGATTCTTATTTTTACATTTTTTCTATTATGTTTGAAAATGTTGAATGGTGCATTTCTTACTTACTAGATGATTTAATTTTTTAGGATTTATGTTAAGATCTATTTGGATTAAAACTGGAATTAAATTATAATGCACAAAAACAGCATTTTAATTTTTTTTTAATTAGTTAAATAAAACTACCTTAAATGTGCTGGATACATAAGAGAAAAAAGTTTATCAGAACTTGCTTTTAATTTAAAACTAACTGATTTATTAAACAAAGGAAGCATTTTCTGTAGGTAATGAATTGAACTGATTGTTTCTGGTTACCATGTCCTTCAGGATTTGAGAACTGATAGATCTCATCCTCTTATACCTACTTTTCATTTACAGATTGGAAGAGGGAAACAAGCTTTTCTGCTTTTTCAGCTGACAATACTTTTTTTTGAACCAACTAGTTAATGAGTTGAACTAATTGAATAAACTGTAATGAAGGAAATATTCTCTCTGCACCTGCAGAACAGGCTACTGCTGTCAAAAACTAAGCTGGTTTAGCATTTCAACAGACTCTGGTGCCAGCTGCCTAGCCACTGACTTCCACCAGTTCAGTGGTTTGACTTCTTTAAAATGTTGACAGCAAACATATACTGCTTAATAATTTTTTATTCAACTTCAATGATTTTAATAGATTGTAATAAATTTAGGCCTTAAAATAGGTTGTTATTTCAGATGTAATTTTAAATAAGTTTTTTAAATTATTTTTTTAAAAAATCGTTGGGTTTTTATCCATGCTGCTTGTGAATAGCAGGAGCTGTTACGCAAACCCTTGCTTTTTTCAGTGTTTTGGGGATAGCAGACTTTTAAATGAGAAATCCTTATAGAATCAAAGTGCTGTATTGTTATCAGATTTGGTTTATTGAATTGTGCAAGAGGGAGAAATCAGGCAGGGGTTTCTAGATGCAACTCGATTAGCTGGGGACTTAGGCCTGGTCTACACTATGCGTTTAAACCGAATTTAGCAGTGTTAAACCGATTTAACCCTGCACCCGTCCACACAACAAGGCCCTTTATATCGATATAAAGGGCTCTTTAAACTGGTTTCTGTACTCCTCCCTGACAACAGGAGTAGCGCTGAAATCAGTATTGCCATATCGGATTAGGGTTGGTGTGGCCGCAAATTGACGGTATTGGCCTCCGGGTGGTATCCCACAGTGCACCATTGTGACTGCTCTGGAAAGCAATCTGAACTCGGATGCACTGGCCAGGTAGACAGGAAAAGCCCCACGAACTTTTGAATTTCATTTCCTGTTTGCCCAGCGTGGAGCTCTGATCAGCACGGGTGGCGATGCAGTCCCAAATCCAAAAAGAGCTCCAGCATGACTAGATCTGATCGCTGTATGGGGAAACAGATCTGTTCTATCAGAGCTCCGTTACAGAAGACGAAATGACAAAGCATTTGAAAAAATCTCCAGGCTATGATACAGAGTCCACAGAACAGTGCTATGTGACAAGCGTAATGGAAAGCCAAAGAATCAAATGGAGGGAGGGACGGGGGACTGAGGACTCGAGCTATCCCACAGTTCCTGTAGTCTCCGAAAAGCATTTGCATTCTTGGCTGAGCTCCCAATGCCTGAAGGGTCAAAAACATTGTCGTCAGTAGTTCAGGGAATATGTCGTCAATTTACTCCCCCTTCCCCGCGCTCAAAGAAAAGGGAAAAAAATCGTTTCTCACCACTTTTCAATGTCACCGTATGTCTACTGGATACTGCTGGTAGACGGGGTGCTGCAGCACTAAACAGCAGCATCCTCTCCCCTCCCTTCCCCAGTGGCAGATGGTACAGTACAAAATGACTGATACCCGTCCTCGTCATCATCCCGTGAATGCTCCTGGCTGGCCTCAGTGAGGTCGACCGGGGGTTCCTGGGTAAAAATGGAAATGACTCCCTGTCATTCCTGGCAGACAGTACAAAATGCTGAGTAACTGTCCTCATCATAGCAGCTGGAACCTGAGCTCCATCATCCCCAACACCCCCTTTCATGTCTAAAGAAAAGATTCTGTACTCCTTGGACTATCATAGCAGCAGGAGGCTGCCTTCCCCTCACTTTATCTCGCTAAAAAGTCAGTGTTTCTTATTCCTGCATTCTTTATTACTTCATCACACAAATGGGAGGACACTGCTATGGTAGCCCAGGAGAGGTGTGGGAGGAGGGAAGCAACGGGTGGGGTTGTTGAAGGGACACCCCCTAGAATGGCATGCAGCTCATCATTTCTGTGGGATCTCTGGGGCTCTGACCCGGAGCGGCTGTGCTCTGTGGCTCTCTAGTAGACTTGCCCCATATTCTAGGCAGGACTGACTCTATTTTTAGACAAAACATAAAGAAAGGAATGACCCGGGGAGTCATTCCCATTTTTGTCCATGCACCCCCGGCCGACCTCAACGAGGCCAGCCAGGAGCACCCATGACAGAAGCAGATGGTACAAAATGTTTGATAACTGCCATCACCATTTCCTAATTGCAAACGGTACAAAATGATTGAAAACTGTCATCTCATCGCCAAAGTACAATGGCAGACAGTGCAATAGGGATGGTAACCATCTCTGCTACCTTGCAAAGGCAAATGAATGCTGCTGTGTAGCACTGCAGTACCACCTCTGTCAGCAGCATCCAGTACACATACGGTGACAGTGACAAAAGACAAAACAGGCTCCATGGTTGCCATGCTATGGCGTCTGCCAGGGCAATCCAGGGAAAAAGGGCGCAAAATGATTGTCTGCCGTTGCTTTCACGGAGGAAGGATTGAGTGACGACATTTTCCCAGAATCACCCGCGACACTGTTTTTGCACCATCATGCATTGGGATCTCAACCCAGAATTCCAGTAGGCAGGGGAGACAGCAGGAACTATGGGAAAGCTACGGGATAGCTACCCACAGTGCAACGCTCCAGAAATCGACGCTAGCCTCAATACATGGACGCACAGTGCCGAATTATTGTGCTTTCTGTGACCGCGTGCACTCTACTTTATAATCTGTTTTACAAAACCAGTTTATGTAAAATCGGAATAATCCTGTAGTGTAGACATACCCTTAGAAAACCACAGCATCTCGAATACTTATTACTTAAAAATAAATTTGTCTAAACTTCTTTTTCAATAGAGGAGGAATGGTTTTTGAGAATCTGATATTTGTCACTTCTTAATTCCAATAAACATATTTGGGATGGGGGAGAAACATTTAAATGATCTCTCCCTGTGCACCATCTTGACTGCTAAGATTGGTTGAGGTGCTTCTGGTGATTTCCATTCTTTGTAGAGGAGTCTCAGCTGTAGAATTCATTCTTCAGATGGTTCACTGGAGCCTCTTCAGTCCATGATCATGGTGCAATGTTTACCTGTTAGTGCAGGCATGTATTTCATTTCATTTAAAAGGTAGCACATTTTTTAAATGGAGGAGGGGATTGTTGCTGCTTATCTCCTATAGGAAATAAGAGCTGAAATGTTTTTTGTAAGCTAAGACAGTAATCAATGGGTGGATTAATATCTCTGGGCCAGATCCTCAGCTCTTGCAAATAAGTGTAGCTCCATTGATGTCAATGGGCTAGATTCACCATTAGCCATGGATAATCAGTTACATGTGTGCAAAGTGAGTGTAAAATACTACTACTAAATCATTTTGTGTAATGTATTTCAGCAGGATTGCAAAGAGAGCCTTTTTAATTCTCTTTCCATCTCCTGGATCTGCAAGAGCTGGTAACTACCAAACACTATTCTCACAGCTGATCTGACAGTTGATAATGCTAGTGTACAAACAAGGAAGTAGACACAAAAAATCATTTTAAGCTCTGTCAGTAACAGAAAACTCATATTAGATTGCCAAAGCAAAACATGATTATGCTGTAGTGAGTCACTGATTTACTACAAGTACATGACTTGGGGAGGGCTCTTCTCAACAGTATATAAAGAATATTCCCTATATTGATGCAATACTCCCTTCTGTTTTGTTGTTGGTGGAAGCTTGTGTTATGGTCAGAAAAATCCCCAGAGAGCATTTGGCTTGGTAAAAGACTGCAGCATCTGCCTTGGTAACAGCAGCAACAGAAATATGAAGGAAAATCATACTCAGTTATTTCTGTATTTACGTTTGTACCAAATGCTTACAGATACTTGATGTAATAGTACACTTAAAAGGATAACTTAAGTCTTTGGCAGTTTTCCCATTTATTTCAGTGAGCACACTGAGTTAGTATCATAAATGTCATATTGATATGTGTAATTTTTTTTATAAAAATAAAGTGGAAATCTAGGATTTTGATGTCTTCCTATTCAAGTATTTACATGTGCACTAACTTGAAGTGAAACTTATTGCAATATGCAAAACAAGGAGTCACTTTTAAGTTCCTGTTGGTCTAGCTGTTAAGAAATAGAATCATTTAATAATCTCTCTCAGAGAGAGACAGAGACACTCCCTCCTGTATGGTTCTATTGGCCAAATCCTGCATGGATTTTGTCCTAAAACAAACAAACTCCTACTGAAGTCAATGGGAGTTTTACTCAACAAAGGACAGCAGAATTTGACCTTCCTGTCCGCTTTTAAAGCTCTATTCAGTGTGTATCTTTCACTATACCACAGAAATTATGAGCATTGTTTAGCAGAAACTAAAGGGTGAGGGATTAACATGATTAGAGATGAACATGTGATGAAGTAATTTGGAGGTGTTTCAAAGTTGGGGGAAATAAAGTGTCTCAATGAGATGAATTTTAATAAAAGCTCATATGCAGAATGTAGAACCAGTGAAAGATAATTTAGAGATCTGATCTTCCATTCCCTTACTTCACTTTTATCCCAGTGTGGCTCCACTGAAAGTAGTTATTGGTGAGAATGGATATATAACAAAGTGGAGAATTAGGTGCTCAACTAAAATCAAAAGCTTAAAGGGCCATTTTTTAACCTGATGACTTGTTTTTTCTATCCTCCCAAGCAAGGATCCTGTCGGATAAATGGAGGCCCAAGGCCAGGGGCATATGGGGCACAGAGAGTGACAGTCCTTTAGTTCTTTGGTTACTGTACCTATTGGGTTCTGGGAAGTGGGCATCCTTGGTTACTGTAGCGGGTTGGTTACCTGCTCCTGCCCTGAGGGGTTTAAAAAATGGCCTGGGAGAGCTTGAAAGCTGCAGCTCTAAAAGCTGGGCTGATTGGGGAAGCAGCCGCAACTGGGCTATGCCCCAATCATGCCACAACTGGCCTGTATACAAAGGCTGTGAGCCAGGAGGCCAAACAGTCTTCCTCTGCCTGGAGAGGGAGAAGGGCCTGGCTGCTTAGAAGCTAGATACAGGGTACCGGAGTGGAGCAGGGCTGAGAAAAGGCAGAGGAGCCGGGGAGCTCCAGCCTGGAAAGCCTCAGGCTGTGTCCTAGCATAGAGCTTAGAGGTACTGGGGGTTGCAGGGGACAGCCCAAGGGTAGGCAAAGGCAGTAGGTCCAAACCCCTCTTTGCCAGTGATGAATGGCATGTACACTGTAGTCTGCCCCAGGGAGTGGGGGCTAGATGGTGACTGGCAGTAGCCATATTCTGAGGCAAAGTGGGGGTAGTGGGTTGGGGGGGTTCCCCAGGGAGGGGAGACCCAGATTGGTGGGGGACTGCCAGGGGGCAGCACCCTAGTTAAAAGGGCACCAGGGTCCAGCGAGAGACATGGGGGGGCCAAGAGGACAGGTGGATCACTGGCCTGCAGTAGGTGCTCCAGGCTGGAAATTGAGCTAATTCCCAGACGACCAGCAGGAGGTGCCACAAGCGTGAGTCCGCACGCAGTTACCATAAAGGAGCATGGCCTGGCATAAGTGGGTAGGGCATAAGTTTAGTTTGTGTTTTGCCCAAGTTAAGTGAAAGATAGCAATATAACCAACATCAAAGCACTGAACAGAGCTACTATCCATCAACTTGATCTGGACTCCACAAATGATTAGTAATACAAGGCCAAATGTTGCAGTCATTAAGCAACACTCTCATTGACTTTGATTAAAGATGGTAAAATTTGGCCCAGAAATATTAAAATGTTCATGCCAGGCTGCAAACATACTAACATGCTGGAGTCTAATGTCGGTCAATCGGTATCTTGGTCTCTGTGAACCAATTTTATCTCCACTATCCCCAGCTCTTTCTCTCTGTCTTTCTCACATACACACCTTGTATCAGCAGCAGAATGTAAATATTTATGTGAGTAAAAAGAACCGAGAGAAGTAAGAGGTTGAATTCCACTGTCTGTGCAAGAAAGAAGCAGCACAGAAGCATAAATGCTAAATGCAAGGTCAGGCCTGCCAACAGCAATTCCAGGATCAAGGACAGAACAGTGAAGGTGTCAAAATGGGATTCCACTTCTTATAATGCACCTGGAAACAGCTGTAGTTGAGCATATTAGTTATATTACTGTGCGACAACCTTTAGAAGTTTGATTGCAATAAATAAGGAGGGCAGAACTGCTGTGTATGGTGTTTTGTTTCATTTCTGCATTGCAAAGACGGTTCATGCAGATGACGTTCTGTGGTGTTTTGCAGTATTGTCCTCAAGCACAGCTGTCTATAAAATGAAACTCACTTTGCAGCAACTCTTGATTAAATGAATTTCAAGAACTCTTGTGAGTTTATTTAATTCTTTGTTGTATGTTTGTTATAATGTAAAATAGAACATGATGGACTATATGAGTTACAGACATTTAGCAAGTCAGAGCAACTGTTTGTTTTTTCTGCCAAGTTCATAAATGAAAGAAATCATCATAGTGTTACATGACCAATTCTTTTGTCTGATTGTGCAATTTAATATTTCTAAACAAGGAGTGTGTTGCTATAAAAACTTGGATTTCCACACTGTTGTAACATACAGGATTGCTTAATCTCTTGAAACTGAAGCAAAGAAATGAAGAACATTTTACAGGAAATAAACTGTGGTTTTGAGTCTTTCAGACCTCCCAGTCTGACCTTTTATTTTGCTTAGGTACAGTCTGTGACTTCAGACAAGCAGAAGACAGATTCATAGTATCAATGTAAATCCACAGGAACTCCAGGCCAGTCAGTGGAGTTTGTTTAACTCGGAGCAGAATTATCACTCAAAATGCTTCTCTAGATGTGTTTTTTCAGTTCAGTATGTTGTCAGTTTCTTCTAAATGATGAAAATCAGGATGTTTCAAATGAAAAGCTATATTGTGTTAGGAATACATAATATGAATTTAATATCGCAAAGCAACAACAATTACTTCTGCACAGATGACTCAGACCAAAGCAAGTTGTCATTTATACAAATACGTTTGTCATTGTATTTCAATTACCTGTTGCCGCAATTTATTCTGACCCACACAATTTTCATTAGTGTACTTGGGACTGGAGGAAGACTCTTTACAATTGTAAAAAGCAACAAAAAATCTTGTACATGCATCTGACGAGGTGGTATTCACCCACGAAAGCTGATGCTCCAATATGTCTGTTAGTCTATAAGGTGCCACAGGACTCTTTGTCGCTTTTTACAGATCCAGACTAACACGACTCCCCCTCTGATACTTTACAGTTGTGTTTATGAATATATAAACCTAATCCTTCCTACTTTCTGGTTAGCAATTCAGTGTCATGTTTGCCACAATACTAATTTAATCCAAGTTAAAGTACAGTCAATATCACTGAAATGTCATAACAAAATATCTCCGTTGGACTAAGACTCACAACTTAATCCACTCCATTCATCATGGTTACACCCAGTACACACCTATTTTTTAAAACTCTGGATTAGTGCACCATCTACTGGTAAACACAGAAGAGATATGATCTGATTCTTGGGCAATTTTTCTTCTAAGTTCACAACTGATATTTAAGTCTGCTTGGCTTTACTTCAGAACTATCATTTCAATGGTATGGAGGAAGGGAGGAAAAGGAATAGTATCTACACGATCGAGAGGAACTTCCTGTAGGGTCTATTTTATCATGGAGAGCTCTTACTTAGGATATTTTACACAGAGCACCATCAGATTGTAAAAGATGAATTACTATAATTCAGGCTAAGATTTAGTCATGGGCATTTTTAGTAGAAGTCATGGACAGGTTATGAATAATAAACAAAATAAACAAAAATTCGTGGCCCCAAGACCTGTCCATGATTTGTACTATACACCTCTCACTAAATCTTTGGTGCTCTGTAGGGATCCAGGGGTGCAGCTGCTGCTTTGTAGGGGGACCTCTGGGGCACTCACCGGTGCTGGGGGGGGTGGCCCGGACCACCGCTTGGGGTGGGAGGATGACCCAGGACCACCGCTGCCACTGCTAGTGCTGTCAACCCTCCAGGACTGTCTTAATGTTTAGTTAAAGATTTATATCATGTGATAAAACCGCCAGGAATATGTCCAACCAAAATTGGCAACTCTAGCAGCTGCTGCTGGCAGGGGGTAGCCCACTGACCTGGGACTGCCACAGCTGCTGATGGTAGGAGGCAGCAGAGGAATGCTGCTGCTGCTGGTGGAGGGGGGGGCAGCCCCACTGGCCCAGGGCCACCATGCTTCTGCTGGTTGGGGGGTGTCCCCACCGGCCCGGGGCTGCTGCCCTGCTGCTGGCGGGGAGTGGCCCAGGCTCATAGACTCATAGACTCCAGGACTGGAAGGGACCTCGAGAGGTCATCTAGTCCAGTCCCCTGCCCTCATGGCAGGACCAAATATTGTCTAGACCATCCCTAATAGATATTTATCTAACCTACTCTTAAATATCTCCAGAGATGGAGATTCCACAACTTCCCTAGGCAATCTATTCCAGTGTTTAACTACCCTGACAGTTAGGAACTTTTTCCTAATGTCCAACCTAAATCTCCCTTGCTGCAGTTTAAGCCCATTGCTTCTTGTTCTATCATTGGAGGCTAAAGTGAACACGTTTTCTCCCTCCTCCTGATGACACCCTTTTAGATACCTGAAAACTGCTATCATGTCCCCTCTCAGTCTTCTCTTTTCCAAACTAAACAAACCCAATTCCTTCAGCCTTCCTTCATAGGTCATGTTCTCAAGACCTTTAATCATTCTTGTTGCTCTTCTCTGGACCCTCTCCAATTTCTCCACATCTTTCTTGAAATGCGGTGCCCAGAACTGGATACAATACTCCAGCTGAGGCCTGACCAGCGCAGAATAAAGCGGAAGAATGACTTCTCGTGTCTTGTTTACAACACACCTGTTAATGCATCCCAGAATCACGTTTGCTTTCTTTGCAACAGTATCACACTGTTGACTCATATTAAGCTTGTCTACTATGACCCCTAGATCTCTTTCTGCCATACTCCTTCCTAGACAGTCTCTTCCCATTCTGTATGTGTGAAACTGATTGTTCCTTCCTAAGTGGAGCACTTTGAATTTATCTTTATTGAACTTCATCCTGTTTACCTCAGACCATTTCTCCAATTTGTCCAGATCATTTTGAATTTTGACCCTGTCCTCCAAAGCAGTTGCAATCCCTCCCAGTTTGGTATCCTCCGCAAACTTAATAAGTGTACTTTCTATGCCAACATCTAAATCGTTGATGAAGATATTGAACAGAACCGGTCCCAAAACAGACCCCTGCGGAACCCCACTTGTTATACCTTTCCAGCAGGATTGGGAGCCATTAATAACTACTCTCTGAGTACGGTTATCCAGCCAGTTATGCACCCACCTTATAGTAGCCCCATCTAAATTGTACTTTCCTAGTTTATCTATAAGAATATCATGCAAAACTGTATCAAATGCTTTACTAAAGTCTAGGTATATCACATCCACTGCTTCTCCCTTATCCACAAGGCTCGTTATCCTATCAAAGAACGCTATCAGATTAGTTTGACACGATTTGTTCTTTACAAATCCATGCTGGCTATTCCCTATCACCTTACCACCTTCCAAGTGTTTGCAGATGATTTCTTTAATTACCTGCTCCATTATCTTCCCTGGCACAGAAGTTAAACTAACTGGTCTGTAGTTTCCTGGGTTGTTTTTATTTCCCTTTTTATAGATGGGCACTATATTTGCCCCCTTCCAGTCTTCTGGAATCTCCCCCGTCTCCCATGATTTCCCAAAGATAATAGCTAGAGGCTCAGATACCTCTTCTATTAACTCCTTGAGTATTCTAGGATGCATTTCATCAGGCCCTGGTGACTTGCAGGCATCTAACTTTTCTAAGTGATTTTTTACTTGCTCTTTTTTTATTTTATCTTCTAAACCTACCCTCTTCCCGTAAGGATTCACTATATTAGACATTCCTTCAGACTTCTCAGTGAAGACCGAAACAAAGAAGTCATTAAGCATCTCTGCCATTTCCAAGTCTCCCGTTACTGTTTCCCCCTCCTTACTGAGCAGTGGGCCTACCCAGTCCTTGGTCTTCCTCTTGCTTCTAATGTATTGATAAAAAGTCTTCTTGTTTCCCTTTATTCCCATAGCTAGTTTGAGTTCATTTTGTGCCTTTGCCTTTCTAATCTTGCCTCTGCATTCCTGTGTTATTTGCCTATATTCATCCTTTGTAATCTGACCTAGTTTCCATTTTTTATATGACGCCTTTTTATTTTGTAGGTCACGCAAGATCTTGTGGTTAAGCCAGGGTGGTCTTTTGCCACATTTTCTATCTTTCCTAACCATCGGAATAGCTTGCTTTTGGGCCCTTAATAGCGTCCCTTTGAAAAACTGCCAACTCTCCTCAGTTGTTATTCCCCTCAGTCTTGATTCCCATGGGACCTTACCTATCAGCTCTGAGCTTACCAAAATCCGCCTTCCTGAAATCCATTGTCTCTATTCTGCTGTACCCCCTTCTACCCTTCCTTAGAATTGCAAATTCTATGATTTCATGATTACTTTCACCCAAGCTTCCTTCTACTTTCAAATTCTCAACAAGTTCCTCCCTATTTGTTAAAATCAAGTCTAGAACAGCTTCCCCCCAGTAGCTTTTTCAACTTTCTGAAATAAAAAGTTGTCTGCAATGCAGTCCAGGAACTTATTGGATAGTCTGTGCCCCGCGGTGTTATTTTCCCAACATATATCTGGATAGTTGAAGTCCCCCATCACCACCAAATCTTGGGCTTTGGATGATTTTGTTAGTTGTTTGAAAAAAGCCTCATCCACCTCTTCCACCTGATTAGGTGGCCTGTAGTAGACTCCCAGCACGACATCACCCGTGTTTTTTACCCCTTTTAGCCTAACTCAGAGACTCTCAACACTTCCGTCTCCTATGTCCATCTCCACCTCAGTCCAAGTGTGTACATTTTTAATATATAAGGCAACACCTCCTCCCTTCTTCCTCTGTCTATCCTTCCTGAGCAAACTATACCCATCCACACTAACATTCCAGTCGTGTGTATTATCCCACCAAGTTTCAGTAATGCTAACAATGTCACAGTTGTATTTATTTATTAGCACTTCCAGTTCTTCCTGCTTATTACCCATACTTCTTGCATTTGTATATAGGCATCTAAGATACTGGTTTGATCTTGCCTCCCAGCTTTGCCCTGACCCTCCTTCCTCTCTGCCATTATAGCCCGTGCTCCCTCCTGTTTCCAACCCATCTCCCAGGTCTTGTTCCCCACTTACCTGTGGGGTTTGCTCACCTGTCCCCGTCGAACCTAGTTTAAAGCCCTCCTTACTAGGTTAGCCAGTCTGTGCGCAAATAAGGCCTTTCCCCTCTTCGAAAGGTGAACGCCATCTGTGCCTAGCAGTCCTTCCTCGAATAGCATCCCGTGGTCGAGGAAGCCAAAGCCCTCCTGGCGACACCATCTTCGCAGCCAGGCATTCACCTCCACGACGCATCTGTCTCTGCCTGGGCCCCTACCTTCAACAGGAAGAATCGAAGAGAATACCACCTGCACTCCAAACTCCTTAACCCGTACTCCCAGAACCCTGTAGTCACTCTTGATCTGCTCAGTGTCACACCTCGCAGTATCATTTGTGCCCACATGGATGAGTAGCATGGGGTAGTAGTCAGAAGGCCGGATAATCCTCGACAATGCCTCTGTAACATCTCTGATACGAGCCCCTGGCAGGTAGCATACCTCCCACTATTGCTGACAGGGGGTGGCCCAGGACTGCCACTGTTGCGGGGAAGAGACAGAGAGGCTGGCCCTGGGGCTGCCCACACTGCTCGGGCAGCCCTGAGGTCAGGCGCACCTGGTGGCTGCAGAAGTCACAGAGGTCCTGGAAAGTGACGGAATCCGTGACCTCCATGACATATTTGCAACCTCAACTGTAGTGTAATTAGCCAGGTCCTTTTAATTGCTTACATCACATCAATTTCTTTGGAGGTTTATTATTTATATCCTGAAAGTGTCCAAACACAGCAGTGCTACCAGAGGCTTGTGTGTGAATGTGTTTCCTGCAGGGTGATGATTGTAGAAGAGCTTTTTAATCCATTTGTTATTTGGCTGCTTCTGTTCATATTCATCTGCTTCTACACATCCTACCTAGTCAACATGCTCCGTTGATGCAGCATGCATGAAATACTAGATTGTGGAGTTATGTGAAATGGCCCCCAAAACAGACTCCAATATATGCTAATTTGTCATCATATTCCATCCAGCAACAGCTCCAGGAACACCTACCTGTCATGTATTCATTGCCCTCAATATTAAGAGAACTACGAAGTAGTCATAAAGAAAAAGTGTGCTCTAGTTGCTATAGTTTTGAACTGATTATATTGCTTGCGTAGGGCCAGCTCTTGCTCTGTCCATAGGTGTTTTCCACTGATTTTCAATGGGAGCAGGATCTGGCCCTTAAGCTATTTTATAATCACAAGTAGCCTATTTTCTAAGCTTACTTAGAAGCCACAAAACTGAAATAGATGTTTCAGTAAGCACTTCAGTGACTTCATCTTATACAGCTATCACCAGCTGTTTTCAAACGAGCAAACTGTCTGCGTTTTCTTGCCCTCTCATTGGAGAGCTGAACAGAATAAGATGGAGAAAAAGCTAAAATATAGTAACTGGCCAGAGAACGGGAAAGAAGTGCTCTCTAGGGTGAGATGTAAATCTGATATCCAGACTGGCAGTGATCTGTTGAACTGGGGACCTCTTTATAGAGCAGAGGTTCTCAAACTGTGGTCTGCAGACCACCAGTGGTCTGCGAGCTCGCTTCAGGTGGTTTGCAGAGAGTGCAACCTGGGCAGCCGCGCACAAGAGAATGAAGGGCCACCCACCTAATTAGTGGAGTCATGCAGACATGGCTCACTGATTAGGTGCCTGGACCTGGAGAAGACGCACATGTAAGATGAGGTGGTGACCTTGGGGGGAATAGAGGATAGATGGGAGGGGACAGTGGAGTGAAAAGAGCGAGTGGGGGGAATTTGGGATGTGCAGGGCTGCGGCGGCCAGAGAAAGAGGAGACTTTCCCCAACTCCAGGGCTGCAGCTGTCTGGGAGAGACAGCTCTCCTTCCCAACCTCAGCTCTGTGGCTGCTGTGGTGGGGGAGAGATCCCCCTCCTTCCCAGCCCCAGCTCTGGGGTTTCTGCAGCGGGGGAGAGTGAGAGAGACGCCCCACTCCTTCCCAGCCTCAGCTCTGTGGCTGCCGCGTTGTGCCCTCTCTCCCCCATCCATCATGTTAGAAAGATAAGACTACTGATATTAAAATGTGAGTTGTGTGCTTTTATTTGTAGAACAAAGCAACTTTAATTGTCATTAAAGGGTTTTTTATATAGCGCTTTTATCTAAAGCACTTTACAATAGCAAGCTAACGGTACAAACAACATTTGGAAAGATCATTAAATGGTCTGCTGAGATTAGGGTGACCAGATGTCCTGATTTTATAGGGACAGTCCCGATATTTGGGTCTTTGTCTTATATAAGTGCCTATTACCCCCACCCGCTGTCCCAATTTTTCACACTTGCTGTCTGGTCACCCTACTTGAGACCCTCAGCAATTTTCAAGCGGTCCATGGGGAAAAAAGAGTTTTTGAGAACCACTAATCTAGAGGCTATATTGCAGAAAGGGTCACTGTTTGTTTGTTTGTTTATCATCTTTAGCAGCTCCCAGAAGTGTGATAGACCCCTCCCAATATAAATAAGTGTCTATGAGCCCCACACTCAGGAGTGTACTAGCTAGATTAGGATATGGTGCAATGCCAGTAAAAAGACAGTAGAGGGAGCACGCAAATTTACTAAGATTGCTGAATGGCTCAGTAAAGGCTTTTGCGTGCTCTGGGAAAACTGCTTTCTCGGAATTTGCTTTAGAGAAGTAAACAGGAAGGAGATTTTCAAAGGTCTATAGTGCTGCAATATGCTCGTGACTTTCTAGGGGAGTTGGGTATCTCAGTCCTCTTTTGCCTTTGACCATCTTCCCCTAGATGACTAGTTTCTTGTAGATCTCATAGAGGAAGGGAGTTCGGGGTCCGGAGATTGAATGGGAAGGGTGAAGCGGTCTCCAAACCAGCTCTGAAAGGGAGTATTCTGCTCAGCACAAGAGAAAGTGCAGGAGCAGCAGCAGAAGGAGCAGACAAACCGGTCTCCAGGCTGGCCTCTCTGGTGAAGAGGAGGTCGGGGTGTGATACAAGACAGGTCAGATAAGCAGAGAGGGGCCGAGTTTTCCAGGGCCTTCAGCCTCGAAGGTGAAACAAGAAGCCTGAACTTGATGTGGTGAAGAATGAGGAGCCAGTACCAGGACCACAGGGTGCAGGATGACACGGTCAGGCCAACAGACAAAAAGGATGGTCTTGGTAGCTCCACCTTGTATAGGTGGAGTGGGGGATGGGCACTAAGGGGGAGGGTGCAGTAATCAAGATGGCGATGACAAGGACCTGGGCAAGCATTTTAGCCCTCCAGACTGTGAAGCTGGGATTCTAGAAAAGCTATGCAGGAGGAAGAATCAGAATTTAGACCCTGGGGCCCAATCCTTATTTACACCAATGCTCCTTTACACCATTCTGGCAGTGTGAAGGGGCTTTAAAGTGGATGTATTCATTTACACTGCCAGAGTGGTGTGAAGGAGCCTTAATGCACATGAGAAGCAGGCCCACAATTATATACTCTTAAAGGTAAAGACAGAACAGAATAGTATAAAGATCACCTGTTCCTGAGGCCTTGGCTACACTGGCGCTTTACAGCGCTGCAACTTTCTCGCTCAGGAGTGTGAAAAAAACACCCCCCTGAGTGCAGCAAGATATAGCGCTGTAAAGTGCCAGTGTAAACAGTGCCGCAGCGCTGGGAGCACGGCTCCCAGCACTGCAAGCTAATCCCCATGAGGAGGTGGAGTACGTGCAGCGCTGGGAGAGCTCTCCCCCAGTGCTGGTGCTGCGACCACACTCGCACTTCAAAGCGCTGCCACGGCAGGACTCCCACAGCAGCGCTTTGAAGTTTCGAGTGTAGCCATGCCCTCAGAAGCTTTTATAGCAAGCTGAACAAACATAAAGACATAACAAAGTAGGTGTTAACCACTGCCAAGCGGGAGGCCAAAGACACACCCAGGAAAGGTTTCAAGTAATCTCTTGTGAAAAGAAACAATGATTAACTGACTCAGGCATAAAACATCTGCAGGAAATAACTTCCCAGAATTAATTGTAAGCTACGGTAAATTAACCTCTTTTAAAACAAGATATAGGGCATGTCTCACAGGTTGTCAATCCATCTTCATTTATGTAATAGGTTCTTTAAGTATTTGGGCATGAATGTCATAAGAACATCAAGTATCAGAGGGGTAGCCATGTTAGTCTGTATCCACAGAAACAACGAGGAGTCCGGTGGCACCTTAAAGAGTAACAGATTTATTTGGGCATAAGCTTTTGTGGGTAAAAAACTCATTTCTTCAGATGCATGGAGTGAAAATACAGATACAGGCATAAATATGTATTGGCACATGAAGAGAAGGGAGTTATCTTACAAGTGGAGAACCAATGTTGAAGGCCAATTTACTCAGTGTGGGTGTAGTCCACTCCCAATAATTGATGAGGAGATGCCTATTCAAGCCCAAATTGATGGCGTTAAGTTTGCAAATGAATTGTAGCTCAGTAGTTTATTTCTGAAGTCTGTTTTTGAAGTTTTTTTGTTGAAGTGTTTTAAATTTGTTATTCAGTGTCCGGGAAGACTGAAGTGTTCTCCTACTGGCTTTTGTATGTTACCATTCCTGATGTCTGATTTGTGTCCATTTATCCTTTTATGTAGAGACAGTACAGTTTGGCCAATGTACATGGCAGAGGGGCATTGCTGGCACAAGAACAGCCATACTGGGTTAGACCAATGGTCCATATAGCCCACTATCCTGTCTTCCAATATTGGCCAGTGCCCAATGCTTCAGAGGGAATAAACAGATCAGGCAATCATCGAGTGATCCATCCCCAGTCGTCCACACCCAGCTTCTGGCAAAGAAGCTAGGGACACTTGGAACATGGTGTTGCATCCCTGCCCGTCCTGACTAATAGCCATTGGTGGACCTATCCTCCATGAACTTATCTGGTTCTTTTTTTAACCCTGTTGTAGTTTTGGGCTTCACAGCATCCTCTGGCAAAGAGTTCTACAGGTTGGCTGTATGTTGTGTGAAGAAATACTTCCTTTTGTTTGTTTTAAACTTGCTGCTTACTAATTTCATTGGGCAACCCCTCGTTAATGTTACGTGAAGGAATACGTTTCTTTCTCCACACCAGTCAAGATTTTATAGAACTCTATCATATACCCCCTTAGTCATTTCTTTTCCAAGCTGACAAGTCCCAGTCTCTCTCCTCACAGGGAAGCTGTTCCATACCACTAATCCTTTTTGTTGCCCTTTTCTGTCCCTTTTCCAATTCCAATATATCTTTTCTGAGATGGGGCGATGAGATCTGCATGCAGAATTCAAGATGTGAGCATACCATGGATTTAGAGGCATAATGATATTTTCTGTCTTGTTATCTATCCCTTTCTTAATGGCTCTTAACATTCTGTTAGCTTTTTGACTGCTGCTGCACATTGATTGAATGTTTTCAGAGAACTATCCACAAGGATTCCAAGATCTTTCTTGAGTGGTAACAGCTAATTTAGACCCCATCATTTTGTATTTATAGTTGGGATTATGTTTTCCAATGTGCATTACTATGCATTTGTCAACATTGAATTTCATCTACCATTTTTTTTGCTCTCTCACCCTGTTTCATGAGATCCCTTTGTAACTGTTTGCAGTCTGCTTTGGACTTAACTATCTTGAGTAATTTTGTATCGTATGCAAATTTTTCCATCTCACTGTTTACCCCTTTTTTCAGATTATTTATGAATATGTTGAACAGAACTGGTCTCAGTACAGATCCTTGTGGGCTCCTGCTATTTACCTCTTTCCATTGTGAAAATTGACTATTTATTTCTACCCTTTGTTTCCTATCTTTTAATCAGTTACTGATCCATAAGAGGACCTTCTCTCTTATCCCTTAACTGCTTACTTTGCTTAATAACTTTGGGTGAGGGATCTTGTCAAAGGCTTTCTGAAAGTCTAAGTACACTATATCCACTGGATCACCCTTGTCCACGTTTGTTGACCCCTTCAAAGAATTCTGATAGAACATCATACTCATGAAAGTTACCAGTACACAGCCCTGCCTGGCAAAGCCCTTTATTTCCAGAAGAGGTACAGCATAGAGAGCAGCAATGCAACCTGCACACAAACTTCTGCCAATATACCTCATTGTGTTCTGAGGGGACCACTTCTAGGATGAGAGGTTATTTCTGTCTCTGTGCCCAGTCAGTTTTCTTGTTCTTGATGCTGAGACATTCAGCACAAGTGCTAATTAGAAGCACGTGGGAGGTGAATGAATGATGCAGACTCTGGTTCACTGCTATCATTACTTAATTGCTCTCAAAACCAAAACAGTGTAAATCTTTAAAGACTACAAGTCCACCCAGTCCTAATTCTTATTCTGCCAATCACTAAGACAAACAAGTTTGTTAACATTGGTGGGAGATACTACTGCCTGTTTCTTAGGGCTAGTCTACGTGGGCAATGCTAAAGCACTGCTGTAGCAGGACTTTAATGTGCCTTATGTGGTTGCTCTCCCAGCACTCTAAAAAACCCACCTCAGTGCTGGGGCACTGTTTACACTGGCGCTTTACAGCGCTGCAACTTGCTGCGCTCAGGGAAGTGTTTTTTCACCCCCCTGAGTGAGAAAGTTGCAGCTCTGTTAATTGCCAGTGTAGACAAGCCCTTATTTACAAAGTCACCAAAAAGTGAGAACAGGTGTTCACATAGCCGGTGTTGCAAGGTATTGCATATCAGATATTCTAAACATTCATATTCCCCTTCCTTGCTTCGGCCACCATTCCAGAAGACATGTTTCCATGCTGATGATGCTCATTAAAAAAATAATGGATCAATTAAATTTGTGATTGTACTGCTTGGGAGAGAATTGTATGTCTCCTGCTCTGTTTTATCCACATTCTGCATATATTTCATGTTATAGCAGTCTCGGATGATGACCCAGCACATGTTCGTTTTAAGAACACTTTCACAGTAGATTTGACAAAATGCAAAGAAGATACCAATGTGAGATTTCTAAAAATAGCTACAGCACTCGACCCAAGGTTTAAGAACCTGAAGTGCCTTCCAAAATCTGAGAGGGACAAGGTGTGGAACATTCTTTTAGAAGTCTTGGGAGTTCCTGGATCACACAGTGGGCCCCAACTAGAGCAGTATTTATGCTCAGAGGAAGGAACGGACAGTTCTGAATAACCAGCCCATAAGCAAAGTTTGTTTCCCCAATGCTAGGCAGTTAGAGGTTGGTTTATGCTCTGTAGAATGAAGGTTTACATCTATTCCTTCTGCATTTGAAGTAAAATGTATTTGTTAAAGAGGAAGTTGTGCTTTAAGGACACACTTCTCTCTAATCTGCACGAGAGAGCATTTTTTGCATTTGCGCTAGCTTCACATGTGGAACTTCTGCATAAGGAGTAAGTGCAGGATATGTAACAGAGCTAAATATTGTGTGAATAAGGCACCCACAGTGCAGATCTGAGCAAATTTTGCCCTAAAGCTGGCACTAAAAGTTAGGTGAAGCAGACTTTCAGTGATAGGAATGACCACTCTTACCTAATCTCTCAAAAATATGGCAAGATCTTGCTAATGTCGTGTCCCGCTTTATTCATTAGCTGGCAGGATGATGGACAAGCGTATAGGCTGGTTGGTGGTGTCAGACAAGGGTTACTCCAGCCCGCCCAAGAGAGAGAATAACTTCCCCATGGTTTTGTACAGTACTCCCTGGAAGGAAAGTAGCAAGATTCATGCAGTAATAAATCTTCTGGCATATCCACTATACAAGGATATAGGTATATGTAATACCATAATAGAATTTTAGCTATGTACTAGACTAGTAACTTCCCAGCATCACCCCAGAAAGTAGGAATGCAGACTCCAGAGGCTCTAAACTTGACTAACTGACGTGGGGTTTGGCAAGCATCTGGTCTCACGCTGAACAGATGTGCTTCCACTCACTGTGGACAGTGGAAGGATTTTGCATGCAAAGTTATGAAGTCTAATGCTGTACAAATCTTCCTGTGATAGCACTAGAAGTAATCATTGGGATATCCAGTCGTTCTTTGTAGGTATACTCGTCTCTTGGATTGAGAGATTGCGAGGCTGATTCTTATTTACAATAAAGTTCCTTTACATTACCCTGGCAGTTAACGAGATCTTACAGTGGGTATAAATATAATTCAGATCCAATGCATGGCCCCCTTCACGGTGCCAGAGTTGTGTAAATGATAGTCAGGCCCTGTGTGTCTGTTCATGCTTGTGATAGTTTTGGTGTGCAAGTTAAACAAGTTTTTTTAACATCATTTTCTATGGATTTTCTTATATACAAAATGTTATTGTGACCCAAGAACTTCTTGATGCCAGCTGGCAGAGGGCACAGGGGTGCATCGGGATTGCAGAGGATACCCTGAGTCTGGTATTTGCATCCTAGTTCACTAGAGTGTCATGTAAGATGTCTACTGAAAGTAGGGTGACCAGACAGCAAATGTGACAAATCGGGACGGGGTGAGAGGTAATAGGAGCCTGTAACATTGCACTCTATATGATTTTATGAAAATATGCTAATGAGTTTAAATATAATGTAACTGAAATATGCTTCATGCAAAAGGTCTCTTGTAAGGTATCATTACAAAGCTTATAATCTACTGGCTGTGGTCATTCTATTTGTATAAACGTATCACTCTTGTACCTGAAACTAGAAATATGAACTATAACTCTGACGGCCTATCGTAATTATGCAAAGTGTGGGCCATTAATGGTGATTTGGAATCTTGATGGCTCCCATTAACCAGGACAATTGTCTGCAGATGGCTCTGTTTTATTTGTAAGTCTCCCTGTGTATGTATGTGCGGGCACGTAGGTAGTGAAGTCTTACAGTGACATGTGATCATGTCACCGGAACTGGATTCCATTTTTAACCTGGTGCTTTTCCATTGAGAAGGAGAGGGTGGGAACCCAGAGAGGGACAAAGGATTCCCGCCTTATGCAAAAGATATATAAATGGGTGGAACAGAACAAAGGAGGAGCCATCATGAGGAATCCCCTAGCTACCATCTGAGCTGGAACAAGGGCTGTACCAGGGGAAAGGACTGTGCCCAGACTAGGAAAGCATCCAGTCTGTGAAAGACTTATTGAAACATCTCTGAGGGTGAGATTTTATCTGTACTCAGTTGTATTACTGTATTAGGCTTAGATTTGCGTTTTTATTTTGTTCTGTCTGTTACTACTTGGAACCACTTAGATCCTACTTTCTGTATTTAATAAAATCACTTTTTGCTTATTAATTAACCCAGAGTATGTATTAATACCTGGGGGGGAGGGAAAACAGCTGTGCATCTCTATCTCTCAGTGTTATAGAGAACGAACAATTTATGAGTTTACCCTATATACGCTTTATACAGGGTAAAACAGATTTATTTGGGTTTAGACCCCATTGGGAGTTGGGCATCTGAGTGTTAAAGACGGGAACACTTCTGTAAGTTGCTTTCAGTTAAGTCTGCAGCTTTGGGGCATGTGGTTCAGATCCTGGGTCAGACTGGTGTGTCTGGCTCAACACAACAGGGTGCTGGAGTCCCAAGCTGCCAGGGCAGGAAAGCAGGGGCAGTAGTAGTCTTGGCACATCAGTTGGCAGTTCCCAAGGGGGTTTCTGTGACCCAACCCGTCACAGAGCCTATATAAGAAAAAGACCCAAAAATAAAATTGGGACATCTGGTCATCCCAACTGAAAGCCTGTGTCACGCTGGTCATCATAAGCTTTGTGAAATGTATGTGCAGATACATACTTTGTGCAAATCTATGTGTAGGGGGATAGGTGGATATATACTGGAAATTATGTTCTTAAGGTCTTGAATTTAAAGGCCGGTCACCTGAGAGGTAGCATGCCTTAAGACAGGTTGCGGATAGGGCGACCAGACATCACGATTTTATAGGGACAATCCCGCTTTTTGGGTCTTTTTCTTATATAGGCTCCTATTACAACCCACCCCCATTCTGATTTTTCACAATTGCTGTCTGGTCACCCTAGTTGTGGAAGACATTATCTCCCCAGCTGACCATTGTGTCTTGCAATGGAAGTCAATTTGCTTACTGTATCAAATGCTAATGAAGAGATTATAAGGATTTCAAGAGACGAAATTAACAGAAAAGGGAACAAGTGGGAGAGGGAACCATGTATACAAGTAAAGAACAAAAGACTGATCTAATTTATCCAGGATGCAGAAAAATGCCCAGGCCTCCTTCATCTGGGGAAAAAACAGACAAGCTGCCAGTGGGTTTGAAAGGAGGTCCTTACCCATCTGGATTGAAAAACGCTGTGCAAAGATGTTGGGTTAAGCAGTACCTTATTAGACAAGAGGGCCTTTTGTTCTTTATGTTTAAGCTCTAGAATGCTTAAAGAGATTGTATCTTTTATGAACCCTTTGTTTCCAGCAGATGTTTTGCTATCATTTGGATCTCTGCTCTTTGTTAAATTTATCCTTGTTTTCTCTAAATAAATCCAAGTGGTGTGTGTGAAACAGAGCCATGTCCTCAGGTGAAATGGATAAGCTAGTGTGTGCTCTTCCCTTGGGAGTAGCAGATCTGTGAATTCTGTGTGTCCAGTGGAACAGTGGCTGGGCACCCCAAAGGGATGCTCGGGGGCTGGAGTGTACCAATCATTAATCTGTAAAGAGAGAGCGGAGCCTGCATGGGCTGAGAGAGGAGCATTTGAGCTGCCCGCAGCCAAGGTTGTCAGGGAACTGACCCCTGGCAGAAACAGACAGATCTTCCTCATGCTAAGGGCATGTGGTAGCAAGGTACCTTACAGTCCTGGGCCCCTCCAGGGAACATCTCAGTTACCTTCTGTAATACACATTCCTACTCTGATGTTTTTTATACCTTTATTGTGCTTAATTTATTCTATTGTTCTGAGCATTAAAAATAGCAACAAATCTATCATTGTTTTCCTATTACCTTGGGATTATTACATTACTGATGGCTAATAATGGGCTGCCCTCAATACACTGCTGTCTTGAGTGAAATACAAAGGGATAAAAAAGAAAGCCCTTTACCCTGAGTACTTTGTAAGGACAAAGTAGAGATCTGGAGGTAGGACAATCAAATCTAAATTTTCATCTAGTGATTCCCTACTCAGTTATTATAGTTGAGTTTAGTTAGAAGGAGCTACAGGAATTTGTATTTGAGAGTTTCTCTGAGATGGGACAATGGAATCAATGTTCTAGCCTTTTGTTGCTCTTTTAAGAACATAATAATGGCCATACTGGGTCAGACCAAAGGTCCATCTAGCCCAGTATCCTGTCTTCCAACAGTGGCCAGTGCCAGTTGCCCTAGAGGGAATGAACAGAACAGGTAATCATCAAGTGATCCATCCCCTGTCGCTCATTCCCACATCCCCTGTCGCTCCTTCCACTTTTTTCTATATTGCTCTGCTGACAAGAGGCCCAGAACTAAACAAACACAGTGTTCCAAGAATGGTCTTTCTAGGTACTTAAAAGAAAGTGTGGCTAACAGAACCACCTTTAATGTGTGTGTTTTTAAAAGCAAAAGCACTACATGGTGAAAGACAAAAGACTGGTGATGACACTGTATAAGGAAGTGAGCCAGTGATCTAAATATAGTCCCTCAAATCTGAGTTCACCTACGACTTCATGTAAGGAATACTACAAAACATAATTGCAAGGGGAATCAAAAGAAATAGGCTAGAGCCAGCAGTATGAATAAATACTTTCTAAGACAGCAATGTGTAGTTTAATAACTGATTTAATGAATCCCACAGTAAAGCAACAGATTTTTGCTTTTTTTCAGTTAAACAAATGTATAGTATATCATTACAATAAAAAACTCCAAATACAATACAAGTTCATCATACTCCAACTTCTAACTACATTGACTGTAAACCGCAACTTCATAAAATCCTATTTGAATAGCCAGTATGTGCAAAATACCTGGTTTTCAGAAAGTTCATATGGAAAGGATACACAATTTTTCATCAACTGTGATATGGCTTTACTGGTGATATACTGTATGTATGGAAGCATTAGCTTCCCAAAGACACTGGTACTCTACCTCTGGGCTGAAGGTGCTGGCATACTGTAGTGTTGCATTCCCCCTCTTTGCTGGAAGAAATACAAACATAAGCCAGTGTTATGTGCACTTTGTCCAAACTAATACTGTGCTGTTAATTAGTATCTCTGAAATTATATCATCTGATTCCCTACCTCAAGAGAAAGCAAACTAGCCATGTTTTAGTCCTAATTGCAACTACAAATCAGTTTGATGAAATTAAATATGAAACAGTAGCAGGTCTCAAAACAGTAGGTTGCCTTGGTATTTACAGCTGAATAGCAAAGCTGTCAATGTAGGGCAAAAGTTATCTTTTCTGATACATGCACAGAACTATTATTGATGTCAGTGAAAGTTCTGGATAGAGAGCAAAGTGCAACAGAGATCTGAGGCCAAATTCTGGTTTTCTTTTCAGCTTTTGCAGTCTATATTCTTCCGGCCTTTAGTGAGGAGGACACACGGTGGCTGTAACCACAAGCAGATCAGAGAGACTGAGTTTAAATTTGCCCCCTATAAAGTCAAAGTGCAGAGGATTTACAGAGACCCTGTGAGACTCAGTTCCATGGGAACCTGGACATCATATATCATGCACAGAATGTATTTCTCTAAAGGAAATGCAAAAACGAAATTAACAGATTATTAAAATTCTAAGTTTGGGGAACATATCTGAAATCTCTCCTCCCTACTTTCCTGTTAGAATATCTATTTGTGTTGCATGTCTGATTATCTGACAGTATCTTCATAGTTAGCATAGTTTCTATAATTTTCTTTTCACAATGCAAAATAATCATGAAAAATGTTTCCTACAGCACATTTATTAATTCTAATTAGAATGAATGCTAATTAATTGGCCTTTGAATCAAGTTAAAATGTTTTACACGTTCAATTTCATTTATAATAAAATCATCTTAAGAGTCAAAACTATTAAATAAATAAGTGCTTCTAAGGTATACATACCATACTAAAATACATGAAAGATAACTGATCAGTTAAAACATTTTGGGTCCAGTTCTGAAGTCTCTAATTAGACAATGGAAATTTTGCCTGGGTAAGGACCTCTTGATTTGGACCGTTGAATGCCTGCATTAAATATACATTTCTGGTATGGATGCAGTAAATTCTATATTTGGCAATTTTCTGAAAACAGTTTATCAAATGGTTAAGCTAGCACTGTATGCACCATCTTCCAAGATCATATATTAAAAACTGTATTGCAAAAATACTGTATAATCAGTTTAGGGATCTTTAAGTGTTATGGACCCCTGACATAATCAACTTCTAAAAAGTTTTTAAGTCAAATACTGAATTCTTTGCGCTCCATTTGGAACGCAGATACATTAGGGGCACAATAAACGAAGGACAATATTGAAGTGTAATTGATGAGGTATCTACAGAGCCATATCACAACCTGTAAACAATATTGTGGAAACATCTTTGTCTGAAAATCATACCAAAACTGACAATAAATTGGTCACAGCGAGAGAGAGCAAATACATTTTTCTGTAGGGAACCTCCTGCACTTTTTGCAGTACCAGTTCTCCCTCTGGCATCAAATACTGGTACAACTCCACATATAAGGGGATCCATTCAATCATGTTAGTTTTTCATTTATTGCTCTTTAGTCTTTGACTACAAGATAGAGAATAAGGCAGTAGTTCCCAAAATGTATGAAATTAGGCACTGGAACTCTGACAACTCGCACAGGTCTTGTTTACTTCGTGCTTGTAGCTCTGAAGCTGGACAGAGCATTTATACATTCCAAATGTGTTCAGCAGCAAGTGTCTGGCCTTGGACTGAACTTCCTCCCATTTACGTGAACTACCTGGAACTGGAAAATGAAGAAAATTATCAATACATGCCATCCTTCAAAAATCTGACAATCCACCTGCTTCACTATGCATTACAGCTGGCATGACTGCCCCATTATCGTGTGCCCTTCGGCCCTGATCCTGCACTCAGATCCTTAACGCTGATAAAAATAAGAATCTGATAGCCAAAAAAAAAAAAATCAAGATTTTTTGTCTATGGTTTCTATGGACAATACAAAAAGGGATTAATATGATAAATATATTACTGCTGTATTATAGAACATTTTACCTAGCTGCTAAACATAAACCCTCATGTGTTGTATTGGACAGATATCTGCTGTTTTAATTTAGCTGGAATATATGGGCCCAATGAGTAATGGTGTTAACATAGCCCAGTCACTGTCCAACATTAAACAGATTTAAACAAGCTTTGCGGTTTGGTATACAGAGACCTCAGCCTGCTTAGTATCACGGGAAACATGCCCTTAAAAATCCTTTAAACTTTTTTATGAAAGACACCAAAAATAAGAAAAATAGTTAAAGCATTTGAAAGGTAAAATATTAAGTAAGTCATTCATTTTAACAACATCCCTTGTTCCTTTCCCCTTTAGCTGGATAAAGTTTTTAGAAGGAAAAAGTCACTTGTTTGACAGTCTTTAAGATAGTTTCAAAGAGGGTAAGAACTGTCCTTTTTGAGGAAAAGAAGTTAGTTGAGATGGGCTGGAGCTGTCTTTGCTGTTGTTGTTAAAGTCTGAACCTGTTTCCTAAGACAAAACAAGACAAATACACACAAAAGGGGAGAGAACAGAACAGCAAAGATACAAAATGTGCAGCGGCACAGACAGCTGCAGCGGCACAGCAGTAGTATAGGAATAGTAGTCATGACTGGAGTATAGGTATTGAAGGCTATGTGCTGTTTAGGAAAGACAGAAATAAAGGCAAAGGTGGTGGAGTAGCACTGTACATCAATGAGGAGGTTAACTATAAAGAAATAAGAAGTGATGGAATGGACAAGACAGAGTCTGTCTGGGCAAAAATCACACTGGGAAAGAAAGCTACTAGAGCCTCCCCTGAGATAGTGCTTGGGGTGTGCTACAGACCGCTGGGATCTGATATGGATAGAGACCTCTTTAATGTTTTTAATGAAGTAAACACTAATGGGAAATGTGTGATCATGGGAGACTTTAACTTCCCAGATATAGACTGGAGGACAAGTGCTAGCAAGAATAATAGGGCTCAGATTTTTCTGGATGTGATAGCAGATGGATTTCTTCACCAAGTAGTTGCTGAACCAACAAGAGGGGATGCCATTTTAGATTTGGTTTTGGTGAGTAGTGAGGACCTCATAGAAGAAATGGTTGTAGGGGACAACCTTGGTTCGAGTGATCATGAGCTAATTCAGTTCAAACTAGATGGAAGGATAAACAAAAATAGATCTGGGACTAGGGTTTTTGACTTCTCAAGGGCTAACTTTAAAGAATTAAGGAAATTAGTTAGGGAAGTGGATTGGACTGAAGAACTTGTGGATCTAAATGTGGAGGAGGCCTGGAATTACTTTAAGTCACAGCTGCAGAAACTATCAGAAGCCTGCACCCCAGGAAAGGGGGAAAAAACCATAGGCAGGAGTTGTAGACCAAGCTGGATGAGCAAGCATCTCAGAGAGGTGATTAAGAAAAAGCAGAAAGCCTACAAGGAGTGGAAGAAGGGTGGGATTAGCAAGGAAAGCTACCTTAGTGAGGTCAGAACATGTAGAGATAAAGTGAGAAAGGCTAAAAGCCATGTAGAGTTGGAGCTTGCAAAGGGAATTAAAACCAATAGTAAAAGGTTCTATAGCCATATAAATAAGAAGAAAACAAAGAAAGAAGAAGTGGGACTGCTAAACACTGAGGATGGAAAGGAGGTTAAGGATGACATAGGCATGGCCCAATATCTAAATAAGTATTTTGCCTCAGTCTTTAATAAGGCTAATGAGGAGCTTAGGGATAATGGAAGGATGACAAACGGGAATGAGGATATGGAGGTGAATATTACCACATCTGAGGTAGAAGCCAAACTTGAACAGCTTAATGGGACAAATCGGAGGGCCCAGATAATCTTCATCCAAGAATATTAAAGGAACTGGCACATGAAATTGCAAGCCCATTAGCAAGAATTTTTAATGAATCGGTAAACTCAGGGGTTGTATCGTACGACTGGAGAATTGCTAACATAGTTCCTATCTTTAAGAAAGGGAAAAAAAGTGATCCGAGTAACTATAGGCCTGTTAGTTTGACATCTGTAGTATGTAAGGTCTTGGAAAAAATTTTTAAGGAGAAAGTAGTTAAGGACATTGAGGTCAATGGTAATTGGGACAAGTTACAACATGGTTTTACTAAAGGTAGATCGTGCCAAACCAACCTGATCTCCTTCTTTGAGAAGGTGACATTATTTAGACAAAGGAAATGCAGTAGATCTAATTTACCTCGATTTCAGTAAGGCATTTGACACGGTTCCACATTGGGAATTATTAGTTAAATTGGAAAAGATGGGGATCAATATGAAAATAGAAAGGTGGATAAGGAACTGGTTAAAGGGGAGACTCCAACAGGTCGTACTGAAGGGTGAACTGTCAGGCTGGAAGGAGGTTACTAGTGGAGTTCCTCAAGGATCAGTTTTGGGACCAATCTTATTTAACCTTTTTATTACTGACGTTGGCACAAAAAGCGGGAATGTGCTAATAAAGTTTGCGGATGACACAAAACTGGGGGGTATTGCTAACACAGAGAAGGACCGAGATATCATACAGGAAGATCTGGATGACCTTGTAAACTGGAGTAATAGTAATAGGATGAAATTTAATAGTGAAAAGTGCAAGGGCATGCACTTGGGGATTAATAATAAGAATTTTAGATATACATTGGGGACACATCAGTTGGAAGCAACAGAGGAGGAGAAGGACCTTGGAGTATTGATTGATCACAGGATGACTATGAGCCGCCAATGTGATATGGCCGTTAAAAAAGCTATTGCGGTTTTAGGATGCATCAGGCGAGGTATTTCCAGCAAAGATAAGGAGGTGTTAGTACCGTTATATAAGGCACTGGTGAGATCTCATCTGGAATACTGTGTGCAGTTCTGGTCTCCCGTGTTTAAGAAGGATGAATTCAAACTGGAACAGGTTCAGAGACGGGCTACTAGATGATCCGAGGAATGGAAAACCTGCCTTATGAAAGGAGATTCAAAGAGCTTGGCTTGTTTAGCCCAGCCAAAAGAAGGCTGAGGGGGGATATGCTTGCTCTTTATAAATATAACAGAGGGATTAATATTAGGGAGGGAGAGGAATTATTTAAGCTTAGTACCAATGTAGACACAAGAACAAATGGGTATAAACTGGACACTAGGACGTTTAGACTTGAAATTAGATGAAGGTTTCTAACCATTAGAGGAGTGAAGTTCTGGAACAGCCTTCCAAGGGGAGTAGTGGGGGCAAAAGACATATCTGGCTTTAAGACTAAGCTTGATAAGTTTATGGAAGGGATGGTATGATGGGATAGCTTAATTTTGGCAACTGATCTTTGATTATCAGCAGATAAGTATGCCCAGTGGTCTGTGATGGGATGTTGGATGGGATGGGATCTGAGTTACTGCAGAGAATTCTTTCCTGAGTGTTGGCTGGTGAGTCTTGCCCACATGCTCAGGGTTTAGCTGATGGCCATATTTGGGGTCGGGGAATTTTCCTCTGGGGCAGATTGGCAGAGGCCCTGGAGGTTTTTCGCCTTCCTCTGCAGTGTGGGGCATAGGTCACTTGCTGGTGGCTTCTCTGCAGCTTGAGGTCTCCAAACCACAATTTGAAGACTTCAATAACTCGGACATAGGTTAGGGGTTTGTTATAGAAGTGGATGGGTAGGATTCTGTGGCCTGCTTTGTGCAGGAGGTCAGACTAGATGATCATGTTGGTCCCTTCTGACCCTAAAGTCTATGAGTCTATGAGTTTCAAAGAGGGTAAGAACTGTCCTTTTTGAGGAAAAGAAGTTAGTTGAGATGGGCTGGAGCTGTCATTGCTGTTGTTGTTAAAGTCTGAACCTGTTTCCTAAGACAAAACAAGATAAATACACACAAAAGGGGAGAGAACAGAACAGCAAAGATACAAAATGTAGCTTCTGTCTCTGGTGTTGACTTTCACTTGCAACCTCACCATTGGAAAAAACACAGGCACAGCACACGGTCTTACCAGCCACTCCGAAACCTAGCAAACCTGTACCAGCATCAAGCTGTTCTGGCCAGGCACTGAATTTCTGGTCATAGCCTTACAACAGTGCTGCACATAGACCACGGCATTGAGTTTTTCTTTTCCCTGGGGGTGCTCCATCCCTGGTCTGCCCTGAGGCTCCACTCACTCCCCTGTGCCCCTCCCCTACTTTGCCTCTTCCTGCCTCTGTTCTGCCCCCTCCCCGAGGCCTCCACCACCTTGCTGCTCTCCTCCTTCCCCCATACCCCTCCCCCAGCAACCAAGCAGCTGTTTGGCAGCCCCTCCAATCAGCTAATTGGGGATGCTGCCAAACAGATATGGCTGGTGGATGCTAAGTACCCACTATTTTTTTCCCCTGGGTGCAATATCAGACTTGGGAGGATAGCATGAAGCCCCTAGAGAGGTCTGTATTGATTTTTTTATACAAAGGGTCTTATGTTGTTTTACCACCTATTGTGAGGAAACTGTAGTTTTTTGTGACAGCAAAAAATCTGTGCAAAAGCATCAACTTTTTCCTTTTTTATGAATCTGATCAAACGGTATTTGCTCCTGATCTTTCCAGCAGTGAGTTTTCTTGCACAGTTCTCTATAATATACCCATGATAGGAGAAGTTTTATGTATTTATAAGCAAGCCATTTTCTATGCAAAGGATAGTTAAAAGCCTTGTTCCCAAAATGTGTACATCACAGCTCAATTTAATCAGAAGCATAAAGACAGAGTCAACGTTCTTTCTGCAACTAAGGCTTATCCTTCTAGGTATACTATGCAGTTACTTACCTAATTGCAAGTGGACTGTGGCAGTAGTTTTTCCTGCAGTGAGAGACCAAACATTCAAATCTTCTATTGAATAAACATCTTCAATCTTCATTAAGTCTTCTTTAATGCGGTCCACATTCAAATGCTTTGGAACCCCTACAGTATAAGAATGAGGGGAAATTAATTGTTTCTAATTAATACACACACTGACTTTCAAAGTAAAATATTATGACAGGTCACAAGACGACAAACAAATAGTTCTTATAACATTTAAAGTGTCTAGTGGTATCTAAATTATTGGCAAAGAACATAGGAATTGCCACATTGAATCAGGACAGTAATCCTTCCAGTCCAGTAACATAGGAACTGCCCTATTGGCTCAGACATGGGTCCATCCAGTCCAGAATCCTGACTCCAAGAATTGCCTTGACCAGATGCTTCAGAGGAAAATGTAAGAAACCACACAGTAGGCATCTATGGAATAGTCAGTCACCCCTGACAGTCTCATTCTACCTCCTGCTAGCTAGAGACTGGCTTAGATCTTGAAGCACATCCCTTCCAAAACTCATTTTTTGTGTTTACTGTCATTACTCCGTATGTTCTCCATGTAACTGTCCCAACCTTCTCTGAATCCTTCATGTGACAGTGCTGTGTACCAGATACTTCCAAGGAAAGTGTAAAACCCCCTCATGGTGGACAATTATGCAATAATATGCCTCTGGGGAAAGTTTCTTCCCAACCCAAGAAGTCAGTGGATGATTACATCTAGAAGCATGAGGATTGATATCACTTATAAATATTTATTCTAGCTAATGTAACTGCAGATATTATTCATGTAACTTTCTAATCCTTTTTTAAAAATCCTAATGTGTTCTTTGCCACAAGATCTTCTTGAGACAGTGAGTTTCACAGGTTAATTATATGTTGTATAAAAAGTATTTCCTTTTATCAGTTTTTGAAATTTGCTGCCTTTTAATTTCATCATGTCATGGGGGAAAAAACTAGAAATTACCTTCCTACACAAGTCACTAAATAATTTACACATCCAACATACCGCATATTAATAGCCTTTCTAAATACTCTTAACCTTTTTAACCTACTATGGAAGCTTTTTGATCACTCTTTATATTAAGATTCCATTCATAAATCATTTATAAAGGTTAATAAATGATTACTAACATTCTATGAACGTGCTACTAGTCAGAAACTGGAATTTTTGTCTCATGGAAAGTCTCGACATTTCAAAATTTTGTTTCTGTTCTGAATCAGATTGGAAAATCAAAATATTTTAAAAAAATACACAGAATGAACAATTCCAAAAATTTCAAACTGGAAATGTCAACATGAAAATTTTGGCATTTTTGATCAAAATGATTCAACATGTTGAAACCTTTTTCCTCTTGAAATGACAACTTTTCTTTTCAAATAACCCTTTGAAATGAAAAAAATATTTCAAATTCACATTTTGAAAGAAAAAGCATTGCTTCATTTAAAAACGTCAACTTGAAACAAATTCTTCAATGATTCTCATAACTAGAAAATTGTAAAATTTGCCAGAATGAACAATTTCTCATGAAAACTTTCAATTTGGACAAACTACATTTTCCACTGGGAAATTTAACCACCTTTACATGTTACAGACATGAGGACTATATGTTATAGATGGCTTTAAGCACATCATTAGAAGGTGTTATAGATGATTATAAGACATGATTACAAAAACCCTTTTGATCTGTTGGACTTTATAACAACCAATTTAACCATTTAGTAAAACATCTATTAATCAAGTATTAATACTTCATCAACTATAAATGGAAGCTTAATATAAAGTGTGACCAGCTTTTTCATGGATCTCACTCATTTTTGTTCCTCTTCTCTGAACCTTTTCTATTTCTGCTCTCTTTTTAGAAATAGGATAACAAGGATTGAGCAATGTTTTCACTGATCTATTTCCATTGACTGCTCTGACTTTCAATTCAAGAGTTATAATTAATTGAGAACCCATCAATATGTAGAAGTAATTCACTATTTTCTTGACGCTCTCAAAAAAATCCATGTTCGAGAAACATGATTTTCTTTTATACAAGATGTAGTTTTGTCCCTACCATGTTTATTTACTGTAGATGGTTAAAACTCTATTTTTCTAATGCTATTTTTATATTTTTCCAACCAATAATCTTCTTAGTATTAAAATAATGCCCATAACCATCCCTAGCACCTTTTTAAAATATACGTACAATATAGCTACCCTCCAGTCTTATGGTACAGTAGCTGATATTAATTATATATATTTAGCAATGCAGCCACTTCATTCTTAAGTTCCTTCAGGATGCCTATATGAATTTTCTCTGGAACTGGTCTTGTCGCAACTTAAATAACTAGTTTGTTCCAGTACAGGGATCGGCAACTTTTGGCATGCGGCCCGTCAGGGTAAGCCCCTGGCGGGCCGGGACAGTTTCTTTGCCCGCAGCGTTCGCAGGTTCGGCTGATCACGGCTCCCACTGGCCGCAGTTCATCATCCCAGGCCAATGGGAGCTGCAGGAAGGGGCTTCAGCTGAGGGATTTGCTGGCCACGGCTTCCCGCAGCCCCCATTGGCCTGGAACGGTGAACCATGGCCAGTGGGAGCCGCGATCGGCCGAACCTGCGGACACAGCAGGTAAACAAACCATCCCGGCCTACCAGGGGCTTACCCTGACTGGCTGCGTGCCAAGGGTTGCCAATCCCTGTTCCAGTATCTATATTAAAAAAAAGAATCTAGCTGCTAATATTAGGTAATCACATATGTTTTACATTTAATATTCCCACTTTAGCAGTGTGGCTTAGTTTAAATGTATTTTGAAAATCTACCCAGCCCCACAGACTCTGATGTTTAGCGATGGTCTCTGACAGAACAAACGAATACACATTCATATCTACCTTTTTGGAGTTGCTAAAACGGAGTGCAAAAAGTTCCCAAAAGTACGTGAGATCTAAAAAGAACCTTTCATCACTTATAATAATATAGTTAATTCAGACATATATTCATCACAATCAGGCAGCCTACGCAAACAACTAGAATTCAAATGTAAAATCTGATATACGTTAGTTGTCTTATCTATTTTCTTTGGCTAAATCTCAACACTAACCTGCAACTAATTGAGACTTCTTAATTGTAGGCACAGTTCACCGTTTTTGCCCTCTCGATGAACCTTTTATTTTATTTTATTTATTTATGTAGGAAGAAAAAACAGTTGACAATCAAGATTGGTGAGGCCCTGTTCAGAGTTTTTGACCTGAACCATAATTCAACAAAGCAGAGTGTCAGATACCCAGCAACTTTACGGCCATGTTTGCATTAGCCCTTTCTCCCTAATATTTCCCTCACTGATACCACAGTTGCATTTCCACTAGGGGTGGTAACAGTCGGACCGCTAGTTAAAACAATGCACTGGAGGATGCTGGCATTTTAACCATCATGTTGTCTAGATCTGCTCCGAACAGGCTAAGAAGACATAATAGTTAAAAAGCAATGACCAATCTGCACTTGTGCTTCCACTGTTGCTACCACCAGTAGAACTGCACAAATAGTGCAATAACCATGGTGGGAAATCTGAGGGGGGGAAAAGGTTAGTGCAGATACAGCCTGTGTGTACAACTTTTTGATCCAGGTTTGTCTCTGTGTTTTGTAAGCATTTAATTTTCAAGTTAAAGTAAAATGTGGAGTCAGATGCTTGGCTATGGCAGAGAATCATATAGTACAGGATTGGGGCTGGAGGAGGGAGCATGAATAGATGCTGTAAATTTCACTTTTGCCTTCCAAATTCTGGGCAAGCTGTGTGCCAGGCAGGCATCTAGCAATTTGGCATAAGTTAAAGTAGCCTGAAGATTGCTCTAGGTTATACCAGCTCCCAGTGACCCCAATGGCTGAAACAAAAGTGGGGCAAAGGGAAGCCACAGCCATGCCCCTTATATAGCAGCAGGGAAGGCATAGGGGCCATTATGACACTAATAATCCCCCTACACTGGGGCAATCCTCTGATGGCTGGATAAGTTGGCTCTGTGGCCAGGTTCTGCTTGTGGTGCCAAGTAAATGGTTGTAACCCATCCAAGAATCTGGACCATGATGTCTGTGATCACTTATTCAATATGATTTAAATATACTTAGTGAACATTTTGTACAACAGAGAAATAACAAAGAATTAGCCATTACCACAAAATGTAACTTTCACTGCTAGCTGACAAGTAAAATTAAATAAGAGTATCACAGAATTCATACAGATCTTACCTTCCAGTATAATAACTCCTGTGTCCCGTATGATTCGGACTGTTGTAAAAACCACAAGTATTGAGAATATGTAAGTACATATAGGGTCAGCAATCTTGTATTCTGGCTGCAAGGTACAGATTAAGAGTTTGTAAGGAAATAGGCTTCTTGTAAAGATTCAAAAAAGACTTGGTCCAGTCAGATTCAGCCACTTTTACCTCTCATTTTATATTCTGTTGAAGAATATTTAGAAAATAGGTGCATGGTAGCGGTCTAATCTTTACTCATTTTGGATGGATTTATATTACTCAAAAACAATTAACATTGAATATTTCTGTATCGTATTAAAAAAAAAGGTCCTTTAATCTAGTATAAGAGTTAACATAAGAAATGTCCACAGTCACAAAAGACTAGCAACATCCTACCTTGAAACGTATGATGTATGCAGCTACAAGCACACCAATACTCTGTACCAAGTCCCCCAGGGCATGTACAAATGCTGCTCTCACTGCAAGGCTGCTGTGTCCCTGGCTATGCCCGTGAGCTGTGTTAGGAGTGTTTGATGCAGGTACTTGGGAGTGTGAATGGGAATGAAGGTGACCTGACTGATTCAGTAGAAATCCCATTCTGAAAATGAAAGGAAAGGGAAGAAGAGTGAAGCGATTTATAAATACTTTGACCAAAGGATGGAGAAAAATCTTACATTCATTACTACTGCATGTCTCATTTGACAGCATGAAGAGACCCAACAAACCACACTAGCGTGCAAATAAAATTCCCAAGTGATTGAGACTGATTCAATAAAAATAAATATTACAGACTGAATGAATTCATCGCTATGTTGTATTTTGTAAATGTATACAAGGAATATCAATGTAGGGAAACAAAGCTTACATCAAGTTTACTGCAACGCCAACAGCCGCTGTAATGAGCATTATATCTCCATTAATTTCATAGTCCATATGGATAGTTCTCTGAACAGCTTCATATAAGAACACCACCATTAGGATATATACCAGCAATACACTAACAAGGGCTGACAACACCTCTGCAAACAAAAAGAGACCAACATTACAAGAGTGACTTATAGATCTACTATATCCTATTCAAAATTTCATTTGTCGTTTCTTACCAGGCAATAATTGATTTTCAGCAGATTCTCATGCCTCAAAATATGTTGTAAATCAAGTCAAATTCAGAAGATACAGTCAGCAAACAGAACAATTTGTGCTAATCAGGTAATACACACTCTCATGTCAGCTTTGTTGCTGGAAATATATTTCCTCTGTTTAGGTCAAAAATTCTAAGTGGGTTCAGGAGATTCCTAAGCTAACTGGAAGCTGTGCCTAATGCAGTTGCAGATAAAGGCCTGATCCAATGTGGCCAAAGCTAGGAGCTTTGAAACCATAAAACTGACCTGTTTGTAAACTAGACACAGTTACATTTTTAATGTACACCATATCAACCTGAATATTTTGCATGAACTATTAATTGGTGCTGTATAGTTTTAAAGATTTCTATATGCACAGTTTTGTGCTTTAGATGGAGATAAAGACAAATAAGATCATAATCACTGCACCACACAGTACAAAATCAGAATACATACTGGGAGCAAAACTCTTGAGAGGTGTGTGTATATATGATTTATTGTACAGTCTTGTTGTTATAAAGTGTTAAATGAATCTGCTGTATTTGCTATAATATGCTGTTACCTAACGGCTAACGAATCTCTGCTTTTCAGAGAGATAAGAGTATTGTTAACCTTGATTGTATTGCATTTTGGTATTGTAATTTTAAATAACTGGCAGGGCCTACAGAGTTTGTATATGATGCTTTTCATTTATTCTAAATCAAAAGAAAATAAAAAACATAGGAATCAAAGGGCCTGATTCAGCTGTGCCTGGCACCTTTTGTAATGATTATGCCTGTACAAAGCGGGTGTAAAACACTACCATTCTGATCTGGTGACAGTACACAGCCGCTTTACAAAGGTGTTAATGACACACAAGATGCAAGAAAGTGGAGCATCAGGCCCCAATCCTAGACAACAAGGATGACAATCATGCAAGATTTGAAGTAGCTCTTCAAACTTTTAAAATAAATTTGCTCTAATATATATAAGTTACTGAAAGGCCCATTCCTTAGGGTTTGGGGACCCTTTAGAGATTTCTGTTTTATGCAAATTCACATCCCAAATACTGAGTGTGAGCAGCAGGGCTTGGCGCATAGGGCCTTGATAGGGACTAGGGAGGAAGGAATCAAAAGCTGTTGACGGCTGTAGCATAATTTAGGGACACAGTTCTTTCCTGGCTAAATTGTAAGACCTAACTGTTTAACCATATTGGAGGACGACCATACTATAGCTGAAATAGCCAGCCCAAGTAGCTAGGCACTGGATGGATGTAGAGAGAAAAATCTCCTTGCACACTGAAGCTATGAAGTGTGTCTGCAGCCACTCCACAGTGACTGCTTCAGTGGGTCCTGATGCACCTTTCTTTCCCAGGAAGGGAAGAGGATGGAAGGATCTATCCAATGGAGGAGTCCTCTCGGCATTCTGCCACATAGGGTGTCTGCATGCTCCTACACAGAGCCCTTGCGCAGAGGAAACTCACTCACGTAACTGCCTGGGGAATTCCACGGAGGAGGAGCAATTAGTGTGCAGGTACTGTAATTCAACTAGCCTATAAAAAACAGCTGATTATCTTAGAATGTGCATTTTATAAGATCCACATAGGCAGTTCTTAGAATATCTACATGTTACTGTAACTATAGCATGAAGAACTCAATGAGAGAAGCTTGTTCTTTTCATTCTTTTGTTGTTGTTTTGTTTTTGTTTTTCTTTGTTCCTCCTGATTCCCTAATAACAGAAACTGTAAACAACCTTCCTTACTTTGGCACCATCTGTATGACAATTTTTCCCATATTAGGAAACAGGATTTAAAAATTGTTATTAAAATACGTTTGCTGTTAACATAATTGCTTGGTCTCAACAACAGCTGAACATTCCACACAGGTTTGCACAACCATATTAGCAAAACAGTTTTTACAGCAAAGTTAAACTGTTTCTTTAAAACTGGTGGAAACTGTGGGGGAGATGGACAATTTAACTCTAGCCTGGTTACATATTATTGGAAGCAATCCACTGCTTCACAGTTCCTTGGAATTTTGTTATAATTTTGTCCTCTTCCTTTTCATTTCTAATGTTATGACCTGCTCAAGGAGTTTGGACTGTCAGTAAAGATAGCTTAATATTACACACAAAACAACTATGTTAAACGAACGTTATTAAGGTTGCAAAGTCAACCACTCAGAAGTTGGGGAATTAAGGTTGCCTGTGCAACCTTAATTTGCCATGCTTATTTGCATGGATTATAATACAATCTTTAATGACATGATCATATGCTATTTTTTCCCCACAGGACCCCTGCCTAATTCAGTCCACAGGATGGATGGTGTTCACTTAATAATCAGCTATTCAGTATTTTATTTTCTCCCCATTGTTCAGTGTATGGACACAGGCTTTATTTACTGCAAAATATTCAGCCTGAGGCAGATCGCTGGCATGGAAAACTGGTCAAGTCTGGCAAAGTTCCATAAGTAACTGAAATCAGGGTCTTATAATGGGTAGTGTTGGGAAAATCTTAAGAGATGGTGCCATGAGACCAGCCTATAATGCAAAACAATCTGCAGGACTGTATGCATTATTTGTATCATTATTATTTGTAATAATTAAAAATGTCATTCAGGACTGCTGATAAAATCTCATTGTCAGTTAATTACCAGAGCCTCTATCTTTCTGTATCAATGCCTCAAAGATCAGAGCTGATATTCATTTGTTCTTCGAGATGCAGAAGTGTAGCTGTTATTTCTTTGTGTTCCACCCATGTTGCTATGAATTCTTTCACAGCTGGAGCAAAATTCTATCTTCAGATGCATAATATACTTCAACAGTGTTGTTCTGTGTTGGCATTTAACAGCTGCCTCAGTTCTCCCCATGTCTTAGATCTGTCAGCATGTACAATGTTTCTTTGATGGCTGCAGAATGTATTGTTTCTATCAAGGAATTGTCTTCATTTTACTCATTCAACACAATAGTAAGAAGTGTCTTCTGAAAGAGCTTTTGATGTCACCAGAATCACTTGGTCCATAGGCTGAATTTTAAAATCAGGTTGGCAGGAAGAAACTCACACCAACGCACTCAGCTGTTCAGATTATCACTGCCTGGATAAGAATCAGTATTATAAAGCTCCAGCCAGGCTCAGAGGGGCAGCCATCATGATCTCAGATGATTTCAGAAAGATACTCATCTTAAAAAACCCTGGAGTTATCCATGCAAATTCAGGAGTTCTTTATGAAACAAATTATTCATGTTGATGTCCTTAAAACAACATAGTTTCATAGATTCGTCAGTCATGTGAAATGTTGGCATATGAATCACATTCCATTACCATACACCAGCAGAGTACTTATTTTTTTTAATGCAAAGCAATTTTCTCTGTAGCTGAAACCAGTGCCTTTCCTGGCAATAAATTATACTGAGATCCCTTTCTTGCTGGCAGTGTAAATTTGGTCTGGCTGCAATCCTTCATTGCTCATTAAATTAACCAAGCACTGTCTAAATGGATCAATCAATTCTGTAGCTATTGACATAATCTCACCAGCAATGGAGAGCTGCCAAATTCTCTATCTATGGTTAAATCAGTTAGCTGAAAAGGGACATCTCCACTTAAATCAAGGTTAAACTGAAGTACTTTTGGTTTTAAACGTGTAACCCATTCCAAACTTGCATGTTCTGTCCATATTTCATCCCCATTTTTCTAACCATTCTAGGAGTTTGAGTTTATCCACTTCCTTTTCATCGCTGCAAAGGGAATTAAGCCTAGGACACAAAATACATTCTGCATTTAAATAGCACTGGAATAGGTGACAGCAGCGCTAATTTCCTCTGAAATGCAAACAGATAATCAATAGTGCTAATGTGCTAGATGCTGCTAGAATCCTTTTACAAATGAAAATGCTCTCTCAAGTATTGGAAATTCAGAGTTCCAAAAGCTGGACTTCTAGATATACTGTTACTTGTATTTGTAATGTTGCCAATGTTAATATCTATATAGGTAACCTAAAAAATAAGTGCAGAGTGCATCAGTTTAAGAAGCCATGAGACAGCTTTAATGCATATTCTCAGCTTTTTTGAAAAGGGTCATTCCTATTCTGTACCAGAATCCATGAAGCTCACTCTCTTTTGCTGAATTTTTATTATTCGCTGGTCTCCCTATATAATATCTTTCATGAAATTTAGACTAATGGTGGGGTTAAATTATTTGATAACAAGGTTCTTAGTGTATAAGACTTTTTTAGGAGAATGTGTCATGAAGAGTTGGGGAAACTCTTGTTCCATTACCAGCTCTACAACTAATTTGTGTGGCACTGGGCACTTAGGACGGAATGATCAAACTTGGGTGCCTCAGATTAAGCAAGTAAATCCTTGAACTGTATATGTTAACCTCTTACATGCTCCCAGCAGTAAAATGAAAACTATACTTAGATCACTCACAGAGGTACTGTGAGGTTCCTTGACTTAATGTTTGTAAAGTGCTTTGAAATCCTTGAATGAGAAGCATTATATAAGTTGAAAGTAGAATAATTGAGTTAGAGCCAACTAAGATCCCATGGAAAAGCTGTGAAAAAATCCCTGAGCCACAATTGTTCTTCCGCTACATAAACTCTCAAATATTTGTTGCTAGTGTAAACAAAACCCAGTGAGATGCAAGTCGTCTGCTGAGCCCAGAGGAATCTCAGTGAAAGTTTCCAACCAAGATTGTCAAATATTTTCAAGAAAATGGTTAAAAAAAATAGCTTTCCATTTTTTTTAAATGAACTTCTCTGACCCTTCATTCTTGTCTTAGCTTGGTCTCAGGCCACTTTATTTCTATATACATATTCGTTTTTGAGCTCTAAATGTGTACAAAAACCTCTCAAAAAAAATTTTTAATGAGGCTTCATAACTCAAAACAGTACCCAAGAGACTTCTGTGTGTACTCATATTGCCCAAAAAATGCTCTGGGGCAAACCTAGAAGGTCATGTTTCAGTGTAAAGGTAACTCATACAACAAAATTAAAAACTCTTGAAAGAAATGATTCTAATGGAAATGCTGGCAAACCCTCTCTTGTTAGGGCCCCAATGAGCCTTGCTACTGTATCATATTACGCAGTATTGCTTGAGTGACTAATTAATGCCATAGGGTTGTAGGGTTAGGTGATGAAGCTAATGAATCTGCTACCTACTTCTATAAAATCTGAAATATGAATTGTGAACTTCATTACATTATGTAAGTACTGAGCTAAAATAGACTTTGGAATTCATTGTAAAAGCATGTATTTTAAAACACAGTAAAGTAGAAATAGTAAAGCCTGATATTTCATAAAGCATAAAAAGTTCCTGTTGAATTGTAAACATTTTAAGACCTGCAATCATACATTATTAATTAATACAGTTACAACATAAAAAGCACTAGTCATCTTCATAGTTATATACAACCATGAACTAATTAATCCTCCCAACACCTGAGGTTGGTAAATAATTCTTATACTTTACAGATGCCTAAAATAGGGAGAGGTTAAGTAATCTGCTCAAGACCACAGAAAGAATCATATCAGAGTCAGAATTAGAACTCAAGAATATGTAGCACATACTAGGGCAAATATTGTCTCCTTTCCCCTTTGTGATCCTGGAAGGTCCTCAACACAGCAGAACTGCTGCTGCACAGAGAAATAAGGGTTATATAGGAAAACCCATGCATACAGGAGAGTTCTCTGTGATGCTTCTCTCCCCAATAGCATGGAGTAGAGAGGAAAGATAGTATTGTGGTTAAGGCACTGGACTAGGTTGCCAACTTTCTAATTGGACAAAACTGAACACTCTTGCCCCAGCCCCTGCCCCACCACTTCTTAGAGACCCCACCCCTGCCCTTTCTCTGAGGCCCCTTCCCCACTCTCCCCCCACCCTTTCTCACTTTCAAAGGGCTGAGGCAGGGGGTGAAGGTGAGGACTCCAGTTGGGGGTGTGGGCTCTGGGGTGGGGCCAGAAATGAGGGGTTCAGGGTGAAGGAGGGGGCTCAGGGCTGGGGCAGGGGGTGGGTGCAGGCTTTGGTTGGGGTTGTGGCTCTGGGATGGGGCCGGGGATGAGGTGTTTGGGGTGCGAGGGGGCTCCAGGCTGGTGTAGGGGGTGTGGGGTGCAAGCTTCAGGAGGGAGTTTGGGTGCAGGAAGGGGCTCAGGGCTGGGGTAGGGGGTTGGGGTGTGGGATGGGGCTCGGGGAGTGGGCTCTGGGAGGGAGTTTGGGTGTAGGAAGGGGCTCAGAGCTGGGGAAGGGGGGTTGGGGTGTGGGCTCTGGCCAGGCAGCACTTACCTCAGGCAGCTCCCAGAAGTGGCCAGCATGTCCATCTCCTAGGCAGAGGAGCCAGTGGGCTCTGTGTGCTACCCACCCCCACAGGCGCCATCCCCGCAGCTCCCACTGGCGCAATTCTCTGTGAATGGAAGCTCTGGAACCAGCGCTTGGGGCAAGGGCAGCACGTGGAGTCCCTATGGCTGCCCCCAAGCCTAAGAGCCGGATGTGCTGGTTGCTTCTGGGAGCTGCATGGAGACAGGGCAGGCAGTGAGCCTGCCTTAACGCCGCTGTGCCACCAACTGGACTTTTAGTGACCTGGTCAGCAGTGCTGATCAGAGCAGCTAGGGTCCCTTTTTGACCAGGCGTTCCGGTCAAAAAACAGACACCTGGCAAGACTACACCGGACTGAGACCCAGCTCTGCCACAGACTTCCTGTATGATCTTGAGCAAGTCATTTAATCTCTCTGTGTATCACATCCTCCTCTGTAAAACAGGTCAACACTTCCCTTCTCACACTCTTTTTGTGTATCTCTTATATTTAGGGCTAGATTGTGGTGACTATCACTCACAGTGAGTGGTGCCTTTTTTTCCAAAGGAACCCCTCTGAAGTCATTAGGACTATTCATGAAGTAAGGTACCTGTAGCGGGGTGGTTACCCTGCTCCGGCCCTGAAGGGATTAAAGCAGCCCTGGAGAGGGCTGTTGCCAAGAAACGCTAGGCTGATTGGGGGAAGCAGCAACAGTTGGGGCCATGCCCCAATCAGGCCACAACTGGCCCTATAAGAGGGCTGAGGGCCAGAGACTGACACACATTCTCTCTCTAGCCTCTTGAGAGAGAAGGACCTGGCTACCTGGGAAGCTGAGGAGGGTACCTAGGGTGGCGTAATGCTCAGGAAGAGCAGAGGGAGCTGGGGTGCTCCAGCCTAGCTAAGCCGCAGGCTGAGTTAAGGGCCCACAAGGGTACTGGGGCTGCAGAGGGGCTGCCCAGGAATAGGCAGAGGCAACTGGTCCAACCTCCCCTTGCCAATGATGAGTGGTTTACAGACTGCAGTCCACCCTAGTGAGTGGGGGCTAGATGATGACTTGCAGTAGCCACTGAGGCAAGGTGGGGGTTGGGGGTTCCCCTGGGTGGGAAGCCCCAGACTGTGGGTTGCTGCAGTGGGCAGAATCCCTGGGCAAAGGGCACCGGGGTCTGGGAGAGACATGGGGGGGCCAGTGGCAGGTGAGAAATCAGCTGGCAGAGGGTGCTCTGGAACTGGAAAAGAGCTAATTCCCTGGACAACCAGCAGGAGGTGCCGTGCTGGTGAGCCTCGCCCCATCACAGTACTATTCAGCATAAGTAAGTCTGGCCCACTGATTGTAAGCACCTGGGGACAGTGATTGCCTGTTACCACATTGTGTGTATGTACCACACTGAGCACATGGGGTTCCTCCAGGTGCTTCTGCAATACAGATAACATTGATATAATGATAGAGGTTGTGGTTGGCCAGAGGAGTAGTCTATTTGGCTCAACAGACTTTGTCATCTTAAACTTAATCTTTCAAAACTGAGGGGTGCACAGGGGTCCAAGTTGCTTAGACAGCCACTATTGCTATGGCCAATGGAGTGGCTGCACATCCACTCTGAGCCTTGTCACTGGCTTGTAGGAGAAATTTCCTGTCCTATCCTTGTTAGATTCTTTAGGCAAGGCCCATATCCTGGGAGCAACAAGCAGCATTTAGAATACAATCTGTAAAATCACCCACTCATCAGAACCTACTTGACAGAAAGCCAAATAAACTTTCATTTCTAAGAGCTAAGTCAAACACGAAAAACTTAACTCTGAATTTGCCAGATTCCATTTCCACACAGGTTCTGTTCCCACTGAAGTAAACAGGGTTTTGCCATCAAGCTCCATGGAAACCAGGCTGGGCTTAAAAGAGAAGTGATGTTAAATCCTTCTGGATTTTCCTTTAATCCTTTCAGGCCTTAGGGCTTGTCTACATTACCTTCTGGATCAATGGGCAGCAATCAATCCAGCGAGGGTCGATTTATTGCATCTAGTCTAGATGCGATAAATTGAGTGCTCTCCTATCGACTCCGGGACTCCACCAGGGCAAGAGGTGCAGGCAGAGTTGACAGGAGAGCATCAGCCATTAACTTACCGCAGTGAAGACACCACGGTAAGTAGATCTAAGTACTAAGATCTAAGCTATGTTATTCACATACCTGAAGTTGCGTAACTTAGATTGATTCCCCTCTGCCCTCCCCCCACAGTGTAGACCAGGCCTTAGCCTACCCAGAGTTTCAATCTAGAGTTAATAGCATCCCTGCAAGCGCAGTGTATCTCCACCAAGGTCACTGGGGGCGGGAGGGGAAAGCATTCTTAAACTGGGTTAGCTAGCCCAGATTCAAATAGTAGCCAAGACATCATAACTTGACTTAACTTGTGTTAGCATCTCAAATTCAACTCTAGGCTCCCCTACAGGCTTTAACTTGAGCTGCTCACCCAAGTTAAAAATTGCCTTGTCTTTGCAATTTTGCCAAGTCAGCTAACTGGGGGTAGCTACCCCATGTTAAGAACACATTCTTTGCAGTGAAGACCTAACTGAAGGCTTTATACATCAGTGCTGATATTTCTGTAGCCACATATGTTTAACATAATCTCTATAGACAAGTCTTTAGACTGGAAGATTCTTATTCAGGTGGTGATGAGTCACTATGCTGAGTTATTTGCAGGGAAAAGGCTGTGCTTTTCCTACATAATTTAACATGAAATAATCATTGTGACATGAGTTTCCTAAATAGGACTCTAATGCACAGTTATTAAAAAGATACTACCAACAGAAACAGAGCCTTCTCCACATCACTCATCTGAATGCACAGCAAAGTAACAAAGAAAGGGGAAAAAAAAGACATGCTTGCCACTTAGGGTATTTTATTAAACTTTGCATTGATGTTAGTTCTCATGAAAGATGACGGTCTGACAGCCAAGGACAACATAGTCTCCTATTTGAACCTACAAATAGCTACAGCACAGGTAGGAGCAGTGGAACCTCTCCCAGGAAGGGCTACCAATGTAACACAACCTTGGGCTGGGGGGGACCAGGTCAAATCATGGGCTCCCGTCTGTCACTTCTGTGCCACTCTGCCTAGAGAAATTCCTGGGTGTCATAAAACCAGCATAGCCAGCTCTCCGCTGCCTGCTATGGACAGAGCGTTGTAAAGGGCCTTTTGTGTAAAACTATTTCTAGATTTACATAACCTCATTTCTGATAGTTAGTTATTTAATGCTCTACACTACAGCTCTGCAGTCAAACTTTCCTCATAGTTATCATTTACAACACTGCTATAACAGTAAAGTCTGGCAGCTACATACCTAAGCGGTGAAATCCAAAGGTGAACTTTTTTGTGGGAGATTTTGCAGACAGCCACAAAGCAAGCAGAGTCAAAAGGATACCACTGAGGTCAGTTAGCATATGAAGTGCATCCATCATGATTGCTAGACTATTAGCAACATATCCACCTGAAATGAAATTGGAAAAGTTAGGGCATGTGATATGAACCACTCTGCAAAACATCCTTTGAGTATAGTTTACAATGAAGCATATTCAGAATGGTGCATTGAGCAAGTAATGAGGTGTGGTAATGGAGCTGGTGGCTTTTCCCATTGCTATCAATGTGCCATGCTATTTCTTAAAGCTACCATGGTGATAAATACAGTATAAATACTTAAACAGATTAGGTAAGTGGAAAAGGTTCCGTCCTCCAAGCTTTACTCACACAAGTGGCCTTACTGACTTCAGTGAGACCACTTGCTTGAATAAGGTTCTGCTGGATCAGGCCTAAACTAGCTTAGTGTCTTTTCTTTGTTTTGTGCGTTTAATCAGCTGATCAATTTATTAAGTCAAGACTGCAAAGTTTTTTGACATTTTGAAACATGGGCAGAGCTCCAATGACTAAATAGCAAAGAAATTCAGCCTGTCCTCTTTTTAACTTTAAATCTTAAGCCTCATTGTTCCCTGTCCCAGCATCCATTGCCAACCCTTCCATTCTGAAATACTTCTTTCCATTTCTATGTAATTTAACCCCTTTCTCATAACTGTGGCTGTGCTGAAACAAATCTCCTCAGATCAGAAGGTCAAAGTGATCAATTTGCCCTGAAGCAGATGTCAATATCTGTAATAGATGCATGGAAGGGGTTAACCTAATAAAGACGTAGTCTTCCTTTCATGCACAGTGCTAATGGGAGTTCTGCACATGCACTCAAAGGAGACTATATCGGGGTAGGCAACCTATGGCACACATGCCAAAGGTGGCATGCGAGCTGATTTTCAGTGGCACTCACACTGCGTGGGTCCTGGCCACTGATCTGGGGGGGCTCTGCTTTTTAATTTAATTTTAAATGAAGCTTCTTAAACATTTTAAAAACCTTATTTACTTTACATACAACAATAGTTTAGTTATATATTACAAACTTATAGAAAGAGACCGTCTCTTATAGAAAGAGACTGGAAGGGGGCAAATATAGTGCCCATCTATAAAAAGGGAAATAAAAACAACCCAGGAAACTACAGACCAGTTAGTTTAACTTCTGTGCCAGGGAAGATAATGGAGCAGGTAATCAAAGAAATCATCTGCAAACACTTGGAAGGTGGTAAGGTGATAGGGAATAGCCAGCATGGATTTGTAAAGAACAAATCGTGTCAAACTAATCTGATAGCGTTCTTTGATAGGATAACGAGCCTTGTGGATAAGGGAGAAGCGGTGGATGTGATATACCTAGACTTTAGTAAGGCATTTGATACAGTCTCGCATGATATTCTTATAGATAAGCTAGGAAAGTACAATTTAGATGGGGCTACTATAAGGTGGGTGCATAACTGGCTGGATAACCGTACTCAGAGAGTAGTTGTTAATGGCTCCCAATCCTGCTGGAAAGGTATAACAAGTGGGGTTCCACAGGGTTCTGTTTTGGGACCGGTTCTGTTCAATATCTTCATCAACGATTTAGATGTTGGCATAGAAAGTACGCTTATTAAGTTTGCGGACGATACCAAACTGGGAGGGATTGCAACTGCTTTGGAGGACAGGGTCAAAATTCAAAATGATCTGGACAAATTGGAGAAATGGTCGGAGGTAAACAGGATGAAGTTCAATAAAGATAAATGCAAAGTGCTCCACCTAGGAAGGAACAATCAGTTTCACACATACAGAATGGGAAGGGACTGTCTAGGAAGGAGTATGGCAGAAAGAGATCTAGGGGTCATAGTGGACCACAAGCTTAATATGAGTCAACAGTGTGATACTGTTGCAAAAAAAGCAAACATGATTCTGGGATGCATTAACAGGTGTGTTGTAAACAAGGTCAAAGTGATCAATTTGCCCTGAAGCAGATGTCAATATCTGTAATAGATGCATGGAAGGGGTTAACCTAATAAAGACGTAGTCTTCCTTTCATGCACAGTGCTAATGGGAGTTCTGCACGTGCACTCAAAGGAGACTGCGCTGGTTAGGCCTCAACTGGAGTATTGTGTCCAGTTCTGGGCACCACAGTTCAAGAAAGATGTGGAGAAATTGGAGAGGGTCCAGAGAAGAGCAACAAGAATGATTAAAGGTCTTGAGAACATGACCTATGAAGGAAGGCTGAAGGAATTGGGTTTGTTTAGTTTGGAAAAGAGAAGACTGAGAGGGGACATGATAGCAGTTTTCAGGTATCTAAAAGGGTGTCATCAGGAGGAGGGAGAAAACTTGTTCACCTTAGCCTCCAATGATAGAACAAGAAGCAATGGGCTTAAACTGCAGCAAGGGAGATTTAGGTTGGACATTAGGAAAAAGTTCCTAACTGTCAGGGTAGTTAAACACTGGAATAGATTGCCTAGGGAAGTTGTGGAATCTCCATCTCTGGAGATATTTAAGAGTAGGTTAGATAAATGTCTATCAGGGATGGTCTAGACAGTATTTCTTCCTGCCATGAGGGCAGGGGACTGGACTGGATGACCTCTCGAGGTCCCTTCCAGTTCTAGAGTCTATGAGTCTAAAAACATTAAAATGTATTACTGGCACACGAAACCTTAAATCAGAGTGAATAAATGAAGACTCGGCACAGCACTTCTGAAAGGTTGCCAACCCCTGGACTACATCTTCAGTGTCAGTTCAGCAATGGGTCAGATATCCCCACTGCTCTGGGAGCAGCCTGAAATTGTCCTTGAACCTGTAGTTTCCACCAAATATAAAATGCACCCTTGCAGGCCTCAATCTCCAGTTTTAGAAATCAAATATCTCAGATACGAGCTCACTTGTTTCCATCATTTCTCACTGTCTGGTCTTTGTGTAATATTAAAAATTTGCATTACAGGAAAACCCGAGGATCCTATTGGACAGACCATTAGGGGCCAGGTATAGCAAAGGAAAGCTCACAAATTGGTTGATTGCCTGAGCAACAAAACAACAAAAATCTATACTTATCTACAAATGCATGCACAGATAGCGTACATTATAGTTGTTTGTGGTATTGATCATTATATACTTAAGTTTGAGATCTAACTTCCAATCTAGCTTCCCTCCCACACTGGTTGCTCATCACTTTACAACCTCAGAGGAATTTGTCTGATGTAGCTATTCTATGCTGATGGGAGAGAGCTCTCTTGTTGGCTTAACTACTTCAGACCCCACAAGCGGCAGAAGCTATGTCAGTGGGAGAAGCTCTCCCGCTGACAGCACCGTCCACACCAGCACTTATGTTGGTGTAACTTATGTCGCTCAGGAGGGTGATTTATTCAAACCCCACCCCAAGCCACATAAATTATGCTAACATAAGCTGTATTGTAGACATAGCTTGCTGCTTTGTTGAGCCTCCTGGCAGAAGGAACAACCAGACCTTCGGAGATTGGGTGGAATATTGTTTGAAGATGAGCTCTAAACATATGGTGAAGTCCTGCTGAAAGCTCACTGGATGAGCCTGGTTTTGAGTTGTGGTTTTTCCTGACTTTGGGGATGTTAAAGTCCAAAGGACTGATGTGTGCCTTGGCGAGATGGCTAAAGCACTGCTACATCAACTCGTGCAAAAGAGCCAAGCTACCTACAGAGACATGCAGCTGGGTGAGTTGTGCCCTGATGGGCCACAAGGGGGTGCTGCAAAGGCATATCTGATCACAGTCCCAGTGTGTCAAAGATCACAGAAAACAGACAGTTTATATCCTGTAGGATCAAATGCAAAGCTCCCCAGATGACTGAGTACTAAATTTCCTCAGAATGTTCTGAAACTTGCGGCCCAGAGGATGGGCCACAGAAACAGATCAGGAGAGGAAGTTTGGGTTAGGGTACTTAGGCCCATTGTTCAGGGGGCTAGCCTGGAACTTGAGAGACCCAGGTTCAACTCCCTGCTCTACCACAGACTTCTGGGGTCTTTGGAAAGTCACTTAGTGTCTCTATGCCTCAGTGCACCATCTACAAAATGGGGATAATACTTACCAAAAGGGAGGTGAGGATAAATAAATCAAAAGATTGTGAGGTACTCAGCTACTATAAAGATGGGGGCCATATAAATACCTTAGTTGGAAAGATCCACCACCTTGACAGAGCTTAGAAAAGTGCTGCTCTCAAGCAAAAAGCAATGACGATCTGATCATGATTAGGGTGAATTTAAAATAAAACTACACCTTATTTCCAGTTCTGTCTCTAAATCAGGTGTGTGGCGTACACATGAGCGTAAGCTGAGTCAGACACCACTCAGCAGATAGGAAGTCTCAAACAAATCCACAAGAGGCATGGTGAATGATACTGAAGTCGCCCCCATGAAGAAATTTCAGTGACTCTAGTAGCAGGCTCAACAAGCTCAGCCAGGAATTCCATTGAATAGTGAGATTGGTACACAGCCAAAATTCCCAAATTCATTTTATCCTCAGAGTCTCGTAGGACATCAATCAATCCTTGTGATAAGGCATTTTCTACACCTGAGATCAGACTCTGCCAAGTTCACCTTTCCATCAGGCTGAACCACAAACACAGTCAGAAAAAGAAGAACCAGCCGACAGGGCAAGTTGTCATTCAACCAGGTCTCTGTAATATGTTCAGAGTTAACAGCCTCATCCATAATTAGTTCATGGATTGTGGCAGTCTTATCAATGACTAACCACTGAAGCAGAATCTAGAGGGCAAGGTCACTGCTTGCCATTACCATGTGCTCTGAGATAAGGCCTCTAATTAAAGTAAGTGGAGTAGATAACAAATGTCAATTACCTAGGGTATGTCTGACAAATGGACTTTCTCCTAGCTCTTCCCTGAGAGGTTTAGTAAACTATATATATTTTTTGGTTTGAACAATGGCATTGTCAAATACACCACAGGTGTAGTGCAGATAAAGTCATTATTCAAAGGTAGAAGGTCAACAAAAGGTAGCTGTTAAGACACATCAATTACAATTTCCACTGCATGAAATGAAGCTGCTTCACCACCACCTTCTTCTACACTTATTTTTAAAAAGCTAAATAAAAAAAAATTCATCTTCCTGTTTTAAAAATGTTATTTTTAGCTCAATGATCCCCAAACTTTTGAGGGTTGCATCCCCTGGCCCGTCTGCCTCCCTTGCCACCCCCAGAGCCAGGGCGCAGATTGGGGGCCATAGGTGGTAGACACAGACACGGGGAAGGGGGCCAAGGCTAGGGCTGCATTGGTGGGTAGGTCTCAGCCCAGGAGTGGGGTCCGAGCCAGGGTCTGAGGCTGGGGGAGAGGGCAGAAGCAGAGCTGCAGCTGGGCTGTGGTGGGGGCCAGCAGCCGGGCCCATGGCCAGTTGCAACTCTACTCCCACCCCCGTCCTTCCCCTTAGTCTTGCCCCGGGCTGGGAACAGAGCCACAGCCAGGTGCAGAGACTGGGGCAGAGGCTGGGTGCGGACCTACACTGAGCCTGGGGACCGGGCCAGGTGCAGGGCTGGGAGCCAGGGATGTAGCTAGGGGCAGGACTGGAGCAGAGCAGCGGGTGAGGAGGAGCGGGGTTGTGCTCCCTTTCCACCCCCCATGGGTGCTGGCCCAGCCCTGCTGCACCCTCCCAATGTTCCTCTGCACAACTTTACGGGGGCACACCCTACACTTTCGGGACCTCTGTTTTAGCTGAAAAGTTATGGATACAGATAAAGTGCTCCTGAAAGTCATGGCTATGCTGCTGACAGAAAAAAATGGCACAGCAACTTCCAACTTTTTTTTTTTTTTAATAATGGATTTAGTACTCTTGACAGGTGCCAGATTGTCAGGAATAAAGCCCTTTATTTATCCATAGTTCAGGCACTGCCACTGCCCATCTTGTACTAACTTCTGGCTCCCCAATGTAACACAAACTCCCCTGGGAGACCACCTCACAGGATGAGAGGGAAGCGGGTTTAGTGATGTGAATGACTCTCCTGAGACTACTAATTCGTTTCACAGAGGCCACTGAACAGCCAGCAGACTTTGTCAGTACTGAAATGAATTTGAATGGTGAACAAGTGGCAGCAAGTCCTCTATACCAGGGTTCTCACACTGGGAGTCAGAACCCTTCAGGGAGTCTCAAGATTATTACATGGGGGGGTCACGAGCTGTCAGCCTCCACCCCAAACCTCACTTTGCCTCCAGCATTTACAATGGTGTTATAAATTAAAAACACTTTTAAGGGGGGGTCGCACTCAGAGGCTTGCTATGTGAAAGGGGTCACCAGCACAAAAGTTTGAGAACCACTGATCTATACTATTTATTATCTGTCCCTTGAGCCATCAGTTCCTGTACTTTCAAAAGTGCTTAACATTCCCTTTTACTAGTTAATTTAAATTACAACTAATTCATGTGTCCAGATTCACAGTTGTATATTGTAAATACTACTTTGTAAATATTGTAATTTCAAGAAGTTGTGTGGTCACAAGTAAAAACCCAGTTCAGTGCATCTGAAAGTCTAATGACTGATAGATACACTGATGCACTGGCATCATAACATTCTCCACTTTTGAAAACAAAGTGGCAATAGAACAAGTCAAGGGGAAGTGGACGGCAGAAATACTTTGTGTTCTTCAAGAGTTTAAGTGGCACCAAGTGGGCACTTAAATGGCATGAATAACTCCAAAAGACATGGTAGTACATTGTGCTATTTAAATGAAAAGTGAATAGTAATTAGAAGGTAAATACTATGCCTCTTAATAATTAAATATTGGTGATGTCGTTTTTAACAGCTTTGTGTTTACTGTCATGTAACTCTCCACTTTAGTTTCTTTCATGGTTATATCCCAATAAGGTATCCAAGAATAAATGTCAAAAAAAAACTTCATTAATGCAGAGTTAAAGATGCCTAATGATAGCTTGTGCCCTTCCAGAATCTCAAGTTCAGCTAAACTCAGACTTCTGAAAACCAGGAAATACAGATTTAAAGTAGATGCCCATACAACCTTAACTCTGCCTGGAGCTGGCGATAGCCACTGGGAATTATCTGCATGCATTCTAGTTTCTTTCAGAGTTGTAGGTGTAGCTGCAGTGAATGGTGGAGGCAGGAGGTGGAGCAGGTTGCTAGAGGTGTGTTTGTGATATGAGGAGATCTGGCGATTAGTTTGAGGAGTGTCATGGAGCTGGGACTGTGATATGCAGAGATCTGGGTCTGAATCACCCCATGCATATTAGCAATGGAAGGCGGTGCATGTGTACCTTGAGGTTTCAGTCTGCATCATTTCAGTATAGAATTGTGTGGTATTCTGTTGGGGGAACATGCTCAGTGTTTGAGCACAGGGCAGGTGCAGGCAGCATCTGTCTCTTACTTGCACTGTGTCTTTTCACTGTAGATGAATCCAAGTAACTGTCCAGATATTAGAGCACTTAGAATAGTCGAGCTTTAAACAGAAAGCTGGCCTTAACCTTAACTATACTGGAGCTGCTGCTCCACTGTAATATACAGCCATATGTGTCTCTAGATTTACAGATTGCTGCAGAGGTGAAAGTAAGCCGGTGTGGTCCGGTACGGCGTACCGGCAAGAGCCAGTACGCCGTGCTGGACCGCATCGACTCCCACGGCGATGATTGAAAGGGTCCTTTGAATCTTGGCTGTGGCTCCGGCTGGGGTGGGGATTTAAAGGGCTCAAAGCTCCCCGTGGCTGCAGGCAGCCCAGAGCCCTTTAAATCCTGGCCACAGCAGGGATTTAAAGGGCTCAGAGCTCCCCGTGGCTGCGGGAAGCCCAGAGCTCTTTGAATCCCAGCCACGGCTCTGGCGGCCTGGCTGGGGACAGGTTTTAAAGGGCTCCAGGCTTCCCTCAGCGGCAGGTGCTCTGGGCCCTTTAAATACCTGCCCTAGCCCTGCAAAGCTCAGGGTTCCCCCTGGTGGCCAGAGCCCCAGGCCCTTTAATTTGCCCCTGAGCCCCAGGGGGCTCCCAGCCACCTCTGAAGCTGGGAGTCCCTGGTTGATTTAAAGGCTCTGGGTCTCCCACCACAGATGGTTCCCCAGGGCCTTTAAATCTTCAGAGGCCACGCCTCTTCCAGATGATGCCACGCCCCCCTCAGGACTCCAGCAATACTGCTAAATCCTGTAAATTACTTTCATCCCTGGATTGCTGTATCATGCTGTTTTGGTTTCTCTTGAACCTGAACTGTAAGAGAACATGCTTTGATAACAAAAAAGCTTGTCAGAGATAAATAAAAATTGAACTTGGAAAATGAGTTTGTTACTGTTTTGAATTAATCCATAACAGGAGTAATTTTATAGTGGAAAAATCAACATGGCTTCTCTAAACTATTAACAATATACTGAAATTTTCAGTAAATCATATGATCAGAGCAACTCAAAATCATTTGTTGCTTTTAACAATATACAATAGACACTTTCATGTTGCTTATTATGACAGTGTTTCTCAAATGTGGCCGCATTTGGCCACCAGGGCCTTTTCTTGTGGCCACAGCTTCCTAGGCTGCGGGGATAAGGGGAGGCATGCAAAGCAGTGATCCCTCTCCCAAGGCCCCCTCCAGAGACACAAATGCTAGAGGTGCAGGCAGCTGGTGAATTTCCCACTTGCCCTGGGATTGAGGAGGCAGACTTTGGCCACAGGGCTGCGGGCCCCATCCATGTGGTGAGGTATGTGTTTCTGACTGGTGGCAGGCTCTGGTTGCAGGCTCCGGCCCCAGGCTCACCAGCCTCACCATCATCCCTGGGCCTTGCTGCTTCCCTGCCCACCTCCCCATCCAGGGCTTAATTTGTTCCAGAGCTTGGAGGCTGAGTAAGTCTGCTGTGAAAAGTGATATTAACAAACATACAAATATCACTTTACACAGCAGAAGATTTACGAGCTAGCAAGTCTTAGAAGAAAAAAAAGTGCAACCAAAAAAGCAAAAGAAACAACAAGACAAGAACATGCAAATCACCTTATTTGTGTTTCTATTCTGTTTAGGCCCAGTAAAGAATAGGCAACTGTAAATTATTTTTATTAACGAGTCTGAAAAAAACCTACATAAATAAATTACAATGATTTAGATGTGTATGTGCATATTTATTTGTTTTTCCTAAAGTTAATTATTTTAGGAAAAATAGCGCGGCCACCAGGAAGAGTTGGTGGCCGCGTACTGAGGCCATCAAAATTTTTGTTGAGAAGCCCTGGTTTAAGATACAGAAATAGCTAGACTAGTGTAGATACTGGGTTAGTCCAGCAGGGAGAAGCAAAACAGGAAGCTGTAAGTGATTGATCTTTATCTAAAACTCAGTTTCATGAGGGGTTTTCCCCCTTTCAATGGTAGAACTAAATTATATTCCTGTATTTGGGGACTAAGAACATAAATAACAAGGTTTGAAGGCCCTAAAATCTTATACAGACACTGGTATTCTGCTATTAAAGAGAACCATTAACCTGAAAAAATTACATTTCTGTCTGAAAATCTTGCACCTACTATAATTACAAGTAAAAAGATGGCAACAATTGAAAAAAGTTGAGGGGAGGGGTGGGGTATCTGTATTTTTCCCCATTTAACAGGATATGGACAATTTAATTGTTAATTTCATATAGTTTCTTCCTTGTTGATAAGATCCTTATAAACATCAGCCAGAGAAGAGTTAATGTTGGCAGTGTCCCTTAAACCTTTCTTTCCTTAGATTCTAATTGCATGCTGACTTTACTGTGGGCACTCTGTGGACTTGCTGAAATCTGTGCATCTCAGTAACTGATATACTGTCTCCTTTAGCAAATAATTAAAGGACAACTGTGTAATAAAATAATGTCCTAAAAAGCACGGAGGCATTTTTCCATTAACCCTTGAGGGAGTAAGAAAAAAGCCCAACTCACCTATGAGCTCTCCAATCATAAAGAAGAGATAGAGAACGGCAGCCAGGGCCAGCTGTTTTTTCACCTTCCTCTGTTTTAATAGTTCCCTCTGTTTACTGCAATTGCTACAAGGGTCCGTCCTAGAGGAGCTAGTCTGTGTGCTCCGCAGAGCAATATCCCGGTCCAGCAAGGAGTCGTCATCGGACTGCAGACCTAGGTGAGCCCCATTGACAGGTCTGTCCGGAGCTGCAACCGAAGTGTCATCAGAAACCACAACTCGCAACTTGTTAAACCGAGGAAAGTCCTCCTCCCCCAGTTCATCTGAAAAATCAAAGGCACTGGAGTCGTTCAAGAAGGGATCATCGTTCTTTCTCAGCATGGATTTGATGCTATTCCAGACCCTGGACTGGGCCATAGCAGCTGGAGCCAGGAGCCCAGCGGGGTGCTGCTGCTTAGTTACAGCAAATTCTTCTCATGCAACTTCCCCTTGCAGGCAGAAATGCTTCATTTCATCGTCCATTCAGGACACTTCCTCCACGCCTGAGGAAATCAGAGTTACACATTCAGTTCATCAGTGGATACAAATTCAAGTTAAAATGCACCGGGGCGAGGTTATGCCAGGTAATCCTACTAAAGCAAGCCAGCCCTCTTGCAAGACAGCTGTACTAACCCTTAGGCTGGACAGCCCACCTCCAGGATGCCAAACAGCTAACAGGGCACAAAAATAATCTATTTTAACCAGCCACTTTCATGCCCACAGGCCTACTCGCTAGGCAGCTGAACACAGAGCCGTGACTACAGTAGCAAAGACGTGTTTGATACTGACCGAATCGAAAGCCAGAACAGAGTGTAACACATTGTTACACTGTCATTTTTAAGATTATGCAAAACGCTGATTATGCAAAACGCTCAAGGCTCTCGGGTTTATATTGCTGAAATCTACAGGGGAGGAAGCTAATATACAGAAATTGAACGGTACCTTTGTATGGCTAATACCACGGTTGCCCCCATGCACTTCCGATCCTTCGGAGGTTGGCTCCGGTCATTCGCTGAAGTCCCTTGTAAGTGATAACAGCTCGCCAGAAATGCCTGCACTCTGCCCCCGGCTCCGGGGCCGGGCAAAGTCAGCTTAGCACGACAACCCCACCGAGGAGCTGGGCTTCCCCACAGGAGCATGCAACCCCCGCGTAGGGAGGAACCGCGCCTCCCCCGGGAAAGCCGGCGTCGGGCGCTCACCCCTTTGCTCTGGGGAGCTGCATCTCTCTCCCCACACTGCTTTCGAGACAACCAGGCTTGCTGCTGACTCGCCGGTCACGCAGTGCGCGTGCGCCGGCACCCATGGCCGTAGAGCTTCGCTGAACCCGGGCTGGCCGGGCGCGTTGTTCGCATTCCTCGCTCCGGGCTCGGAGCCTGCGCGGGCTGCAGCCGTCGCCTCTGCTCTGCAGCGGGGCCAAGCCCCGCTTGGTACCACCCCCCCTCCCGCGCGCGCTAGCTACACCCGGGGGTTCTCCCGCTGGGCCTCTGTCATGCGCCCCTGTCAACCTGCTGCTGGCTCGTGCCTAGGGTCAGAACCATTTCGCGTGCCCTGGGCGGGCTGCCTGCTCGCCACACCCGCCCGGCGGGCTGCAAAGGGGGACAGGCTGGACCTCCCGCAGTACGGGAGCGCTAGCCCGCGCAGGCGCCTGTCCTGGGGGGCTGTAGTGAGAAACTTAACAGCTTTTCCATTCTGGCCAGTGGTTGCTTTTCTAGCCTATTGTGCTGCTGTTTTCCACGGTGTGCTCCTATTATGTGTCACAGGCTCTGTTTAGGGTAACTAGTCCCTACAGCCCCAAATCTGAAACTCCTGATGCCTTCCCTCACATGCATTGTGGGTATGTGTGCATATTTAACTGCACTTGTGCAACCCTGATTTATAGACATACACGGGGTCAGGGTAGTCAATTATTTTTTGTCAAGGTCCCAGTTTCTTGGTTAAGGTATAGTCAAGGTCCAGACTGGGGCAGAGGCAGGGGAACCAAATCCAATGATAATGATGATAAGTAAATAAGATTTTGGGGTCTGTTCAAAAGTATCTGGTGGCTAGCATTTGGCCCGCTGGTCTGCCTGTTGCACTAGGCATGTTCCGTTTTATGTCCGTTTTATGGTATGTTTAACTTTCAGAAATTTCTTAGTTCTGTTTCCACATCCACACTGTTCCCTCAGTAAATGCATTGATCTCTCCATGCCTTAGTTTTTCAGTCTGTAAAATTGAAATAATAATCCTTCCCTAACTCACAGAAATATTGCGAGGCTTCATATTTGTAAAGTGCTTTGAAATCCAGATATGAAAGATGCTATAGAAGGGCAATGTTGTTTTATTGCTATAGTTCTAAATACAGTTACTCTAGTTGTGCTGCTTTATATGTTGGGCCTTAATCCTTCAAAGACATGCTTAACTTTAGGCACTGGACATGCACTAAAGTCTTTGCACAATTGGGGCCTTGTGCTGCAAGCCCACATAGATTAAAACCCCATAATACTGTTGCCAGCACTTCCAAAAGATAACCATGCAATCTCATGTATAGTGAAAGTACTGGAACTTGCTAGTCAGCAGTGTGGTTCTAGTTTATGTCTCAATCTTGCAAACATCTCTGCAATTTTTTCCTTGTTATCTGATCAGCTGTAAGGTTAACGACTGTGGATAGGAAAATGGCAGTTCTGGGTGAGCATGCTCATTAATATTTCACATATTTGTAATGTGGTTTGAAAGATTTTGATTATAAAGGGCACAACATAAAACTAAAATATTTTCTGTTGCTATATATAATCAGTTACTTATATGCAAGCCCGCTTTACAACACAATCTGCATACAAGTAGGTTTAACATAAGCGATAATAATGTATAAAGCCTATATTGTATTTTAAGTGTGGAATTTTAAGCAGCCCAGAGGGCTTGAGAGATTTGCACATATCAGAGTTCTGTTTGAGATGACTAGAGTGTACAGTACTGAAGTCTAACATCATGTCAGATTTCTTGAATGTTGCATCTAGCTTGTTTCTTTTTTTTTCTAGTATTTGTGGCAATAAAGGCAGCATTGTTTACATTCTATTTCACATTCCTGTTTATATGATCAGGCACAGTGATATCCTCATGTTTTGGTACTTTTGAGGAAGGCTATATGCACCCCTTTCCTGACTCTCCTTAAAGGAATAAGGGGTCTGAGCTTCTTCCCTTTGGTAAAGCTCTAATCAGCTTCAATGGTATATGTGGGAAATTGTGGTGGGGTGCACCTGACCTTTGCAGCACCCTATAGGATGCCCCACAGTTCCACTTCCCCTGCCCCAGGAAGCAGCGAAGTGATAGGAAAGGAGCAGCAAAAGTGGGTGCTCTAGCCCAGCCCTGCTTAGAGAGACCACACAGAAGCAGCCAATCAGAGCCGAGCAGGCTCAGATAAAAGGAGCTGCAGAAAGGTCAGCAGAAGTTCAATAAAGATAAATGCAAAGTGCTCCACTTAGGAAGGAACAATCAGTTTCACACATACAGAATGGGAACAGACTGTCTAGGAAGGAGTATGGCAGAAAGAGATCTAGGGGTCATAGCAGACCACAAGCTTAATATGAGTCAACAGTGTGATACTGTTGCAAAAAAAGCAAACGTGATTCTGGGATGCATTAACAGGTGTGTTGTAAACAAGACACGAGAAGTCATTCTTCCGCTTTACTCTGCGCTGGTTAGGCCTCAACTGGAGTATTGTGTCCAGTTCTGGGCACCGCATTTCAAGAAAGATGTGGAGAAATTGGAGAGGGTCCAGAGAAGAGCAACGAGAATGATTAAAGGTCTTGAGAACATGACCTATGAAGGAAGGCTGAAACAATTGGGTTTGTTTAGTTTGGAAAAGAGAAGACTGAGAGGGGACATGATAGCAGTTTTCAGGTATCTAAAAGGGTGTCATCAGGAGGAGGGAGAAAACTTGTTCACCTTAGCCTCCAATGATAGAACAAGAAGCAAGGGGCTTAAACTGCAGCAAGGGAGATTTAGGTTGGACATTAGGAAAAAGTTCCTAACTGTCAGGGTAGTTAAATACTGGAATAGGTTGCCTAGGGAAGTTGTGGAATCTCCATCTCTGGTGATATTTAAGAGTAGGTTAGATAAATGTCTATTAGGGATGGTCTAGACAGTATTTCTTCCTGCCATGAGGGCAGGGGACTGGACTCGATGACCTCTCGAGGTCCCTTCCAGTCCTAGAGTCTATGAGTCTATGAGATCAGTTTCTTCTGGGACCAGAGGAGAGAAGAAAGGGGCTCCTCTGTGGTCTAGAGGTAGAGAAGAACCTGATGATCCTGGCACTGATATAGATCTGGAGGTAAAAGTGGTCTGGTAGGGAGAGGCCCGGGAAAGGAGCAACAATGAACTGGAGTAAGAAGTACGTGGCTACTGACTATAGGGCCCTTAGTTTGGTATCTGGAGTAGTGGGAGGGTCTGGGTTCCAGTACCACCCCCAGGTGAAGTGTCATAAACCCCAGGGAGGGGACAGGGCTTAGTTGGGAACCCAACCAAAGGGCTGAATTTAAAGGGCCCAGAACTGGAGCTGAAGACCCTAGCGAGGGCAACTATTCTGTCCATTTATTGGACTCTTTTTAATGTCCCAGAAGGCGTGCCTGGGAACTTTGTGATTTGACTGGATGGCCAAACCACTGAAGAACTCACCAAAGTTGGTTAGCAATCTATAGAGGACCCCAGGAGTGGGGAAAGGACTGAAGTACAGCACCCAGCCACAAGGAGGTGCTCAAGAAGTAAGTGCCACCCATCATAGAAGAATTTGTTTCTAGTACAAGGTGTGATAAATAAAGCTATTAATTTGTAATCAGAAATGTGAACATCAATATGTTCTATACTGATACGTCAGTTGTATACTATAAATACCAATAACAGTGTTGTTGAAACTATGTTATTTATTATGTTGTGCACAATACTCAGAGGCTGATATCTTTATACTGGTCACTTGGCCCCCAGCCTCTTCATCACCAGGCTCTTACCTGCTGCTTGCACAAGGGGCCAAGAATAAGTGTGGCCTAAAGCCATTCCAACCCCTTTACTTCACGCAGGCATCTCCACCTTGCCAACCAGGAGGTTTAACATTGGCTTCAATAGGATCAGGAACTGGCTCAGTGTCTGCTAGTAAAAGCAGTGAGTTCAAATCCTGTCGTAGACATAACTTTATTCATAGCCCTTCATGTCTTTTTCTTCTGTGTCAAATGTTTTGCTGCATTTTCAACCGTTCATTCTGCTATCCAAACATGTTTTGCATTTAAACAGAATTTAAAATAAACTCATTGCTGAAGAAGCAAAATAAACATACAGTGTCAGGCTTTTACCCAGCAATTGACCCCACACAATGGTCCACCCTTTGATTAATACAGGAATCTCCCTATGCTGAGAAAATTCCTAGGTTACCAGTTCAGCTAGCTTTATGGCCCCTTTAGATCAGTAGAGCCATTGTAAGAGGGCCAGCAGGAATCCACACTCTTAACTTGATCTCTCTTCTAACAGCCATTGAACAACTGTGGTCCTGCCTGACTTCTGTATTTCATGTCTATAGACAGGTCTTACCCTACCTCTGTTTTCTACACAAATTACAATCCTCTTTTATGACCCATTTCCCAACCTCTGCATCTCTTGGCCTCTCCTGCACCTGCAGGTTCTACAAGATTCCCAGATTCCCCTCTGTACCTCCAGATCCCTGTCCTCAAGCACCTACATATCTGTCTAGACCTACCCAAATAATTATTGGCATCTCTTTACTGTTATCGCTTTTGACTTGAGTGGTTAGTCAAAGTTCGGGTCTCTGCAGGTGCTATGGTGAGGGGCAGAAATTGATGATGGAGCCCGCCTCCCCACCTCTTTTTTGGTGCAGTCTTGTTTATAAACAAAGAATGTACAAATTCTTGTTTCTCTGAACACAGTAGGAATCTCCAAATAGCAGGAGACTGCTCTTTTGTTCACTGTTCAAAGCCTATCTTTACAAACAACACTCTACCCTACAGAAATCTTTCTCTCTGCTTTATTTCAGAGCCACATTACTGTTCTTGCAGGCTGTGCCTGCTTCTGACTCTCTTCCTTCTCTCTCCTGGTACTGTCTGTCCCACCCACCTAAACATACACCACTAGTGGAAACTTAACTCAGGGAGAACCTCTCTGCCTGAATCATTAGAGTTCCTGAGTGGCCTTTGGTGTTCCTTTGTCTTGGAGCCTGCTGTTTTTTCTTACTTTTAACCTAAATGAATGGTGTTTGTTAAACTCATCCATTTTAAGGGGTTTGAACCCAATCTATAACATTGCCAAATGTTTGACTATTTTTCTAGAGATAAGCATTTGTATTCAGTGCAGCTTTTTACCAATGACTTTTCTAGCAATCCATTTTTGAGCATGGGAGGGAAGGCCATCACCCTTTGGATGGTATTTTCTTTGTTTAAAACTACAGTAACTCAAAGTAACGTTATGTTTACTTATATAGTCACTGCTTTGCCTGTGAACTAGAAAAGTAATCGAGGAGAGAGAGATTTTTGCCATTGATCATCTGTCCATTAATAGTAGCTTTTTTTTTTCTTTTCCTGACTCTAATCATTTTTGAAATTCAACAGTACTTTCAAAGTAATTAAGCTAATGGTGTAGGCAAGAAGGAAGCCAAGTGGTGGCACAGCTCTATGGAGACACAGGCTCAACTTTCTTATGAGCTGATTACTCCTGATTGTGAAGATTTTCTAGGAGACTGTTTATTCCTTTAGATTTGGTCATATTTCTTTTGGGATGTTGGGAGATTATATCTCCTACATTGTAGACAGCTGCCAAACCATTCTGGGATTGCACAGGGAGGACCAAACATGTAGCTGCAATGGCAACACTTGCTGTCTACATTAGCACTACATCAGTGAGGGTTGATGCATGGAGGACAATGTGGTGGTTAACCTTGCTGAGAGCAGGATTAATGCAAATAGTGAAGCAAATGCCTGTGCACTACAGGCAGTCATGTTGTGTGTAGACCTGAGATGTGCTACAGGCATCTATGCCTAGAATTAGGATAGTGTAATTTTTTAACACTTGTTGCATAGCTACATGAAAGGTTATAAACAATCAGATGTGTAGACAGTGTTCAGGTCTTGCAAAAGGGGGGGTTGCTCCTTTCACTCTAGTGTATATATTGGTTTTTGGTTTGGTTTTTTTAATTGGTAACAGACAGATTAGCCCAAGGAGCTAGGGTACACACATTAACTCCAAAATCTTTCTCAGATGATTCAATGATGATATTATTTTTCTAGTGAAGACAAAGCTAGTCACTTGGATAATTAGCAAATGAATGCCAATTGGCCATAAAACCAGGGCTTTTGTAAATAAACACATGACTGGAAAAGGAGGTGGTCTTTGAGCTATATGCCGGCTCATTTAAGGACAAGAAGAAAACCTTTGTCAGCAATTGGCCTTTCTTCAGAAAGAAAAACTACCAGCTACAGTAGCATTGCAGGGGAGCAAAGAGAAGTTGTAGAAAGTAATTCAAATTCACTGCTGTCATAAGTGGGCATAACTCCATTGAAGTCAAGGGAGTTGTTCTTTCCCATGCCAGTCATAAATTTACCCCACGAAGTCATCCTTCTATAAGCTTTATCATGTTCTTCAGTTTTCTCAGGCCTAAAAAATAGGATTAATGGGAAACCTGTACACAATTAATTGACAGTTCAGAAAGCAAAAATAGATCTTTGAAGAACAAAACTTACTTTCAATTTGAATGAAAGAATACAACATTATTAGTGTAGCGGATTGGGAAAGTGTGGGCCAGTAGCTGCAAGTGTGGCAAAACAAAACGAAAAAAGTAGCTCTATAAAAAGTGAGGTTGGAGGACATCAACTTTTGTTTTGGGATAATGAAATGATGAGGCTGACAGATCGCAGTTCCATGTGACTTTCAGACAGAATACATGTTTCCCCTAAGGGTACGTCCACACTACAGCTTAAAATCGATATTAGTAAAATCGAATTTATAAAACAGATTTTATAAAATCGATTTTACGCGTCCACACCAGGGCACATTACTTCGGTGGTGTGCGTCCATGGTCCCAGGCTACCATCGATTTCCGGAGCAGTGCACTCTGGGTAGCTCAGTAAAAGAATGGGACCAATAACTTCGATTTCCGTCCACACTAACCCTAAATCAATTTAATAATATCGATTTTAGGGTTACTCCTTTCGTTTAGCTGGAGTACAGAAACTGATTTTAAGACCCCTTAAAATCGATTTTAAGTGCCTTGTAGTGTGGACGGTTACAGCGTTAAATCGATTTAACGCTGTTTAAATCGATTTAACGCTGTAGTGTGGACCTGGCCTAAGAGTGATAACTACTCAGCAGGAAATAAATCGATCGTGCTCACTCCTGCTATAAATGTGGATGAACCAATAATGCTTTTGGAAAAGACAGCAGCTAACAAAGTGAATCCTTTGGAAGTGCAGTAAATTGACTCCAATATTTCAGCCTTTAACTGCATGTATGTTGGATTCAGGGGAGGTCAACCAAGGTCAGTTTTTACAAAAACAACTGAATGGAAAGAGTGAGTGTATAATGTTTCAATCTATGGTCAGATTAACGGTCACTTTATGTTTGTTTAAGATATGATTCTGTCTGACTTTAATTTGTCTTCACTCGGTTGACTCTGGTAATATTTTGTAAAATGGAGAGGGAGAGGACTGGGGTAAACTATTAAACTGTTGTATCTCCAGAAATAACTTTATCTGTACTTTTTAAAACCACTTAAAGTAATATCTTTTTGTTGAACATATTTGAGTTTCATCTTTAGTTAGGTTTCTTTGTATTCAGAACATGCTATTAATATAATTTGTTCAGGAAAAGTGGAGGAGAAAAATAAAAATGTGTTTAAAAAACAACAACAAAGCCACACATAGGATTATGAGTTTCAAAGTAAAAACCAGGTTCTTTCCAAATGTTTTCTTTTATTCTGACCATATAAGCTTTTACTGAGATGACTTTTTCCCCCTCCCTCCTAATATGGCAAAAATCTGAGCGTCTAGATATTTATGGATGAGCTTTTTTAATATTGTTATTTCTTCTTTTACTTCAGAAAGGTGATAGGAGTTAATTTATCTATAATTAAATTGGTAGAAAACCGTTAAATCAACAAAAATAATGGGAAATTGTTAGGGTGACCACCTGTCCCTTATTGTAAGGGAAATCCATCTCTTGGTTTCCTTATTTCACTGATTTTATTGCATGAGTAAGGGAAGGCTGAATCAAACCTCTGCAGAGCAGCACTAAGCAATGTAACTGTTGATTTAAACCTTGTTTTCAGTGTAGAATTCAGCCTGAAGAAACCTAGTCTTTTAACAAAACCTAACCACAAAGCTTAAATAAAAAAAATTCTTTTGTGTCATGCTAAGACTGCAGTGAATTGCACATCTGAAATAAAAATCATGGATATGGCCTCTTGTTTGAGACTCTGCCTGTTACTTCTGAATATATAATATCACATTTTATCTCCACCCCAGGCCTCTGTTTTTCCACTTCTAACAGAGATAAAAGAATGCTAGGAAGAATTTAGAAAACTTCTGGAAAGGAGAAAGTTCATTGAACGAAGTAAACAGCCAATGCTTGCCACATATGGGCATTATTCTATTTTATTTTATTTTATTTTATTTTATTGCAAATGGTCATTGAGTACTGTACACAGGGGAAGGGGTGGGGCTTTGAAATATGGCATCTTCTGGCACGGTCAGGCAGTTTTAAGCTGGAGGCCTTAAAGTTACCAGAGCTCTGGAAATTTCCATTCAGGCTCAGCAGCCTATAAATCAGGAGTTGGCAACCTTTGGCACGCAGCTCGCCAGGGTAAGCACCCTGGCGGGCCGGGCCGGTTTGTTTACCTGCTGCTTCTGCAGGTTCGGCTGATCGCTGCTCCTGCTGGCTGCGGTTCACCATCCCAGACCAATGGGAGTGGCGGGAAACAGGCGCCACTGCTTCCCACCCCCCATTGGCCGCAATCACTTTTTCTCATCTGCCAAAAGTGTTTCCAGACTACAGGAGATATTTCATTTTGTTACCTCAACATTTCCATTATCCAACGATGAAGATGGGGATGATGAAGAGAGATTTACAGTGACTGAATACTTCTTATTTTTTCATCATGTTCTTAAAACTTATTTTTTATGATACAGTCTTAAAATTTAGAACAATCTGGTCATGTATGTGCTGGAGTCTGACATAACTTACTATTCAATGAATGCATTATAACAAAGGATCAATGCCAAATTCTTTAGTCATAAATGTAAATCTTACCTAAAAATACATAATGGTAAAGCAGAAAAAAATGGAAATGGATTTCATTCAGTGATATATATTACCGAGGTACTTCATATTTTGATTTCAGTGAACAAAACCGCCTTAATCTGATTCGGCCACTTTCTCTGAAAAAATGCTGACTTTTTTTCAGGAAATTTGTAAGTGTTATTGAAGAGTTGAAACTTGACAAAAGGCTTGATGTGGATTGTTTGTACAAGGAATATTATGCACAGAGAGATGAGTGGAGTATGTGTGCATGCTTCAGGAGTCTGATTGTGTTAGAGCATCAGACCATTTCCTATATGCAAATTCTAGTTCTCCCAGTTTCTTAACTTGCAGAACTTACGTCCATTTCTACTTCAAATGCAGTAGTAGAAAAAATATTTTCCCTGCATGAACAGACTTGGGCAGATTGAAGAAACCTGCTAAATATTGAGTCTGTTAAGACTGAGCTTTAAATTAAAGTTAACTTCAATTGTGTGTGTGTATATAGAAATGTTTTATTGATTTCAGAAAACAAAAGTGTTAAACTGATAGGTACCATTTTAAACATTAAATTGAAGCTTATGATAATTGCATTGCATAGATGAGGGCAGTAGAAATGTACGTGTGAGAGAAAAATACATGATATGCTAAGGGAAATGGTGTGTCCCTGAAATTTCCCTTAAAATAAAGCATGGTCCCTTACATTTCATGTGGTTTCCCCTTATCTCTATCCAACAGACATGGTCACCCTAGAAATTGTACAGATACAATCATCCACCAGACTTATCTGATTTAGTTCCAAGAACACAATTTGTCAAAGGAGAGAAAATATAGTGTTTGCTGTAGAGCTCAAGATAACTGCTCCAGTCTTTCAGTTGGAGTGTAGGACTGTTCCAGTCTTTCAGTCGGTCCTTTTTGGGACTGTTACTGTAATTCATTTGTGCATAGTTATGTGTAAAGTAAAACCCAGAATCTATAAGTAATGTAGATGCATGTAAACCTCTGAACAGAAATTTCTATGCAGATGAAAAGCTGACTTAATATTCTGTTGTTGCACTGACACATATGTAAGCATTTGTGTGGCTAGCAGTCTGAAACATGCCAGTGTTCTAACAGCTGAGGCCCTGCACCTGCTGGAGAAGTAAGAGATACAATGAATTGTGTGTGTAGATCAAGAGAGATACTTACATAGGTGCTTGGGCAGGAATCTGGTGGTACAGAGGGGAATCTGGGATTGTAATAGGATCTGGAGGTGCAGGAATGGCCAGGTGGTATAGAGAATGGGACATGGAAGATCATAGTTTTGTGTGGAGAACAAAGGGAGGGAATTTAAGACCTCTGGACATGAAATGCAGGGGTCAGGCTCGAACACAGTTGTTCATGGGCTTTTGGAAGAGGGATCAGGTTAGGATTCAGGACTCCTTGCAGACCTCTTTATGTTAGCTGTGCTGGTGTAAAAGGGCTACAAAGCCAACTGAACTGGAAACCTAGGACTTCTCTCAGCATAAGGAAATTCCTGTGTGAATCACAAAGGGGGGATAATTGTGTGGAGGCACTTGCAGGATAAAAGCCTAATACCATGTTATATTTTTGCTTCTTTAGCAATGAGTTTTTAAAATGTTTTGTTTTTAAATGCAGAATATTTTTGCATAGCAAAATTAATTGTTGAAAATGCAGCAAAACATTTAACAGAAGAAAGACATGAAGAGCTATGAATGAAATTGCATCTGCAACAGGATCTGAACTCATTAATTTTAGTGGCAGACACACAGCCAACTCCTGATTCGTACTGAAGCCAATGTTAAAACTCCCGATTGGCCAAATCCTGAAGACTTTGCTCAGTATATACTCACCAGTCCTCACTCAGGCAAAATTCCCAGTCAAATCAAAGTAAAATCTTGGGACTTTGAGAGCTGGACTCACTGATTTCAGTAGGAGAAGATTGAGCTATTTAACCTAGTGGTTAACATCCATGAAAATTTGTCACTTTTGCCATCAGAAGGCGCAGGGCTGATGCTTCCACAGGCGACACTAGGCAGTCACCTAGGGTGGCAGGATTTGGGGGGCGGCATTTTGCCGCCCTCGGTGGAAATTCGGCGGTGGTGGGTCCTTCCGCTCTGGGTCTTCAGCGGAAATTCGGCAGTGGGTCCTTCACTTGCTCCGGGACCCTGCCCCGAAGTGCCCCTGCCGCTGAATGCTCAGAAGAGTAGCGCTGCCGCCTAGGGCAGCAAAAACTGTGGCACTGCTCCTCAGAAGGAGCCTATATTCAATACATTAAATTAAAACATATTAAACATTAGAAAAACTATTTTATCTTGAAAATAAGTACTACAAAGTTTGAACAAAATGTGTTCCCAAGCTGTACGAGTATGAACACTTTTTAAAATAAGGATTATACTTAATTTAATCTGTCATATGCCTCTTCAGTAAGTGAGATGAAAAGAACAAGATTTTTCCTACATTTTAGCTATAAGGGTCTCCCTGCACGAGGCACCTTTTGAGGTGAACTGTATGTTTACAACATTTGAGTGAGGTGGACTATATATTCACAAACACACACACACCCTTCACTGTTGTATGTAACCCGAGACAATGCCTTCATAATATGAAACAGAAAAGAACTTTGTGTGTCATGTGGAGGGGGATTGGTATTTTTGCATACATTTACTGATCCTCAAATTCAGTCTTGAATAGATAGTAACAGTTGTGCTCTTATTAAATTTGTCTCAATTCACTCCTTAACTCTGTCCTTCTGAATGTCTTGTAGCAACTTTTGGAGTTAGATAATCAAGCCAGCAAGTAATTGTCCTTGTTAACTGTATCTAAGAAAGAGTTTAAATTCCAAGCTGTAGGGTTCACTTAACTTCGCTTTCATGCTTTTGTTTTAGTTGGAAGAAAGCCTTGCCTATTCCTCCCATGGAACAATGATTTGGTAAATCTTTGACTGCAGTAAAACTAACATGTTTGTTTAATCTTTTAAATCATGTAGTTCACTTGGCTTTGGATGAGACTTCTGGTGTTGTCTTTCAGGTTTCTGGGACTCCTTTTTGAAGCACAAAGGGGAAAGTTTTTAATTTTAGGACATCACAATACATAATAGTGATCTGTAAGTGAAGACAAATATGTAGACTATTTTACCATTATTAATAACCAGTGCTGTTAATAAAAGTAATATTAAGCAGCATTACATTAGACTACAGAACAATACATTAAAACAGGGGTGGCCAAACCAATGGCCATATCTGGGTGGAGCAATTGTATGCAAGGCCATGAATGTAGGGCTGGGGCAGGGTGCTGGGGTGCAGGAGGGAGTGCGGGGCATGGGAGGGGGTGCAGTGTACAGGAAGGATCTCAGAGCAAGGCGGTGTGCAGGAGGGGTTCAGGGTGCAGGCTCCGGCCCAGCACCGCTTAATTTGAGTGGCTCCAGGGTGGCAGTGGCGTGCAGTGGGGCTAAGGCAGGCTTCTTGCCTGCCATGGCCCCGCGCTGCTCCCAGAAGTGGCCAGTATGTCCAGCAGTGGCTCCTGGGGATGTGGTGGGCAGGGCCAGCTTTAGGAAGTGTGGGGCCCAATTCGAACATTTTCGGTGATGCCCGGCAGGCGTGACTTTAAAAAAAAAAAAAAGCCTTTAATTTCTTAGCAACCAGTTCCCTATAAAAAGTTCTGATTTAAGGGATGGGCCACAGTATGTATTTTTTGTACCAATAGAGTTACCATACATCTGTATTTTCCCGTATTTTAAAAATTCCTCCCGGATGGCAATTTAAGAACCAAAAAGCCTGACATGTCTGGGAAAATACGGATGTATGTTAACCCTACCTAAAGTTCTTTTGTAAGAAGATGGGCCTGAACTAGAAATGAGCTCCATTTCACATGTGTGGGTCCTCACCACTCCCTGGGGGTGTGCTAGGGTGACCAGATGTCCCAGTTTTATAGGGATTTTTGGGTCTTTTTCTTATATAGGATCCTGTTACCCTCCAACTCATCCCAATTTTTCACACTTGCACACTTTCACCCTAGGGTATGCACATGTGTGGGTCCCAGCTGCTCGCTGCCCCCCTCATTGAAGCAGGTGTGCAGGGTTACTGCCCTAGAAACTTCATGGCACCAGTGGACATAGGGCTGGCTGGAGGCAGGGCAGGGGCTGACTGGAGGTAGAGTCTGGCTGCAGGCAGGGCAAGGGGTGTGGGGCTGGCTGGAGACGGGGGTGTGCGGTGGGGTGGCTGGCTTCAGGCAGGGCCACAGAGGGGTACAGCATGGGTTGGCAGGGCTGGAGACAGAGGAGTGCGGGATTGGCTGGTTTCAAGCAGGGAGGTGCGGCAGGGGTGGGCTGGCTGCAGGCAGGGCAGGGGCTGCAGAGCTGGTGCGGGCAGGGGTGTGTGTGGGGATGGCTGGCTTCGGGCAGGGCCGCAGGGGGGTGCGGCGGTGGTGGGCTGGAGACAGGGCAGGGGGTGCGGCAGGGGCTGGCTGTGGGCAAGGGGTGTGGGGCTGGTTGGAGATGGGGTAGCTGCAGGCAGGGAAGGGAGTGTGGGTACAAGTGGTACAGCCCGCCCTGTACGGTAAGTGCCCCCTCATCCCCTCTTCCCCACCGGGGTAGCAGCAGCCCAGCACTCGAGGGCTATTTAAAGGGCCTGGGGCTTCCCTGCTTCCACTGCCCTGGCCCTGTAAATAGCCGCTGGAGCCCTGGGGAAACAGCGGGACTCTGGGGGCTATTTAAAGGACCGGGGCAGCAGAGGCAGCTGGAGCCCCCCCCGCTACCCCAGGGCTCTGGGGGCTATTTACAGGGCCCGGGGCTTCCCTGCTTCTACCACCCCAGTTCTTTAAATAGCCGAGGGAGCCATGGGGAAGTGGTGGGGCTCCAACAGCTATTTAAAGGGCCAGGGCAGTAGAAGCAACGGGAGCCCCAGACTTTTTAAATAGCCCCCAGAGCCCGCAGCCCTACCCCAGGGCTCCAGCAGTGGGGTTCTGGTGGCAATTTAAAGGGCCTGGGGCTCCAGCCCCACCCGGTACAGCACACCAGCTCTTGCCGGTATGCTGTACTGGGGCTTGGGCGCAGGACCCTCTTATGTGCAGGGCCTATTCAGGGGAATTGGTTGAATTGGCCTAAAGCCAGCCCTGGTGGTGAGGCAGGCGGCTCTGCCGCACACTGCCCTCGCCTGCGGGTACCACCCCCAAAGCTCCCATTGGCTACGGTTCCCCATGCCTGGCCATGGGAGCTGCCTGGGGGCGGGAGGGCTGTGCCTGCAGGCGAGGGCAGTGCACAGATCCCTCTGCCCCACCTCTAGGTACAGCAGGGAAGTGGTGCCGGATGCTTCCAGGAGTGGCATGGGGCCAGGGGAGGAAGGGAGCCTGCCTTAGCACCGCTCCACCACGGGGCTGGCAATCCCACAGGCTGGATTGAAAGCCCTGACAGGCCATATCCAGCCCATGGGCCATAGTTTGCCCTCCCCTGCATTAGAAGCAAGAGGAAGACCAAGGACAGGGTAGGTCAATTATTGAATGAGGTGGGGAAATAGTAACAGAAAATGTAGAAACAGCAGAGGTACTTAATGACTTCTTTGTTTTGGTTTTCGCTGAGAAAGTTGGTGGTGATTGGCAGGGCCGGCTCTAGCAATTTCGCCGCCCCAAGCAGGGCGGCATGCCACGGGGGGCGCTCCGCCGGTCCCGCGGCTCTGGTGAACCTCCCGCAGGCGTGCCTGCAGATGCTCCACTGGAGCCGCCTGCCGCCCTCCCAGCAACCGGCAGAGCGCCCCCCGCGGCATGCTGCCCCAAGCACATGCTTGGCGCGCTGTGGCCTGGAGCCGGCCCTGGTGATTGGACATTTAACATAGTGAATGCCCATGAAAATGAGGTAGGATCAGAAGAGGCTAAAATAGGGAAAGAACAAGTTAAAAATTACTTGGACAAATTAGATGTCTTCAAATCACCAGGGCCTGATGAAATGCATCCTAGAATACTCAAGGAGCTAACTGAGGAGAGATCTGAGCCATCAGCGATTATCTTTGAAAAGTCATGGAAGACTGGAGAGATTCCAGAAGACTGGAAAAGGGCAAATATAGTGCCAATCTATAAAAAGGGAAATAAGGACAACCTGGGGAATTACAGACCAGTCAGCTTAACTTCTGTACCCAGAAAGATAATGGAGCAAATAGTTAAGCCATCAATTTGAAAACATCTAAAAGATAATAAGGTAATAAGTAACAGCATGGATTTGTCAAAAACAAATCGTGTCAAACCAACCTGACAGCTTTTCTTAGATAGATGAGGGAAGTGATAGACATGGTATATTTTGATTTTAGTAAAGCTTTTGATACTGTCCCGCATGACCTTCTAATTAAAAAAAAAACTAGGGAAATGCAGCCTAGATGGAGCTACTATAAGGTGGGTGCAAAACTGGCCGGAAAACTGTTCCCACAGAGTAGTTATCAGTGATTCACAGTCATGCTGGAAGGACATAACGAGTGGGGTCCCACAGGGATCAGTTCTGGGTTTGGTTCTGTTCAATATCTTCATCAATGATCTAGAAAATGGTATAGAGAGTACACTTATAAAGTTTGAGGACATACAAAGCTGGGAGGGGTCGCAAGTGCTTTGGAGGATAGGATTAAAATTCAAAATGGTCTGGACAAGCTGGAGAAATAGTCTGAAGTAAATAGGATGAAATTCAATAAGGACAAATGCTAAGTACTCTACTTAGGAAAGCACAATCAGATGCACACATACAAAATGGGAAATGACTGCCTAGAAGGAGTACTGGGTGTCAGAGTGGACGACAAGCTAAATATGAATCAATAGAGTAATGCTGTTGCAAAAAAAGTGAACATCATTCTGAGATGTATAAGCAGGAGTGTTGCAAGCAAGACAGGAGCAGTAATTCTTCCACTCTACTCGGTGCTGATTAGGCCTCAGCTGGAGTATTGTGTCCAGTTCTGGGCGCCATGTTTCAGGAAGGATGTGGACAAATTGGAGAGAGTCCAGAGAAGAGCAACAAAAATTATTAAAGGTCTAGAAAACATGACCTTTGAGGGAAGATAGAAAAAATTGGGTTTGTTTACTCTGGAAAAGAGGAGACTGAAGAGGGACATAATAACTGTTTTCAAATATGTAAAAGGTTGTTACAAGGAGGAGAGAGAAAAATTGTTTTTCTTAACCTCTGAGGATAGGGCAAGAAGCAATGGGCTTAAATTGCAGCAAGGGAGGTTTAGGTTGGACATAAGGAAAAACTGCCTAACTGTCAGAGTGGTTAAGCACTCACTGAAATAAATTGCCCAGGGAGGTTGTGAAATCTCCATCATTGGAGATTTTTAAGAGCAGTTAGACAAACACCCATCAGGGATGGTCTAGATAATACGTAGTCCTGCTATGACCACAGGGGACTGGACTGGATGACCCCTCGAGGTCCCTTCCAATCCTATGATTCTATGATCTCAAATACCCAACTTTTTCCCTTGGCAAGTTCCTGAATGGCATCAGTGGGATAGGTACAGAGGTGAAAGTAAGCCGGTACGGCGTACTGGTGTGGATCGGCTTCCCCTGGCTGAAATTTAAAGGGCCTGGGGCTCCCAGCAGTGGCTGGAGCCCCAGGCCCTTTAAATTGCTGCCAGAGCCCTGCAGCTGGAGCCCTGGGGCACCAGCGATGGGGCTCCGGCGGCTATTTAAAGGTTCTGGGGCTGTGGCAGCCGCTACTGCCCTGGCCCTTAAAATAGCCACCGGAGCCACGCTGCCACCTCAGCAGGGCTCTGGGGACAATTTAAAGCCACTGGTAGCCATTGCCATTCCGGGCCCTTTAAGTTGTCCCCGGAGCCTGCCAGAGCCCTGAGGTAGCAGCAGCAGGGCTCAGGCAGCGATTTAAAGGGCCAGGGGCTCAGCCACTGCTACTGCCTTGGGTCCTTTAACTTGCCACCTGAGCCCCACCACCACTACCCCAAGGCTCTGGCAGCAGGGCTCCAGGGATGATTTAAAGAGCCCAGGGTAGTAGCGGCAGCCGGAGCCCTGGGCCCTTTAAATCACCACCTGAGCCCCCGGCTGCCACTGCTACCTCACAGCCCCTGCTCTGGTGGCGATTTAAAGGGCCCTGGAGGGTAGAAGCAGTGGGAGCCCTGAGCCCTTTAAATCACCACTCAAGCCCTGCTGCCAGAGCCCCAGGATAGCAGCAGCAGCCAGGGACTCGAGCGATGATTTAAAGGGCCAGGGTCTCCCAAGTGCCACTACTGCAGCAGAGCCCCAGACCCTTTAAAGCTCTGCCAGAGGCTGTCGCCCCCTCCGATGGTGATTTAAAGGGCTCAGGGCTCCAGCTGCTGCTACCACAGCCCCAGCCTTGGGCCCTTTAAATCCTGATTTAAAGTGCCCAGGGATTTAAAGTCCCCGTCCCCTCATAAGGACTCTGGAGTACCGGTAAGTCCTTAAGTTACTTTCGCTCCTGGATAGGTACTGATTGAGCCTCATAGTAATCAGTACTGTGTGGTCTTAAAAACTTGTGGGTTGATTTGCAGATACTATATAAGGACTTGTACAGCAACCATTGATCTGCTGGACCATAGTGTACATG